>NW_001834530.1:0-18161 GCF_000150035.1 Vanderwaltozyma polyspora DSM 70294
TGATGTTGAAATTGGCTGATAATCTAATTTTAGATGAGGTGGGATTGATAATTCAATAGCTTTTTTTAGTTGAGAAGAGAAAGAATCTGTTAGCAATTTTCTTGCATTACTTGGATAACATTTAAAATAATACCAGAATGTTAATCTCATAGATTCTCTGACTGATGTTTGTGCGTCTGCAATTCCCTTAATCAACCATTCTTCAATGAATAAATTCAAATTATCTAACCTTCTTTCATTATCTACAGAATTGTTAAATCTAATCAAAATTAACCTTAATAAAATTGAAGAACATATCCTTGGAGAAACGTTTTTCTCATTTACCAAGGTAAAACAAATATTGAAAAGCTTGTTTGAAAAGTTTGAATTGAGCAATAAAATTACCAATGAATGAAGAGAGTTTTGAGATGTAATTTTTTTAGTTGAAGATAATGATGTTTTTAAGGTAGTAAAAATTTGATCAATAATTTGAGAATCTAGATTTTGATTTAGGTTTTCACAGAATTCTCTAATTAGATGGAATGCTCCCAAAGATAATGTTGTTCTCAAAGATAGAATAGCCTTTGAAATGCACTCTATAAATTGTAATTCTTTACAAATGCTAATGAATTCTATTGGGGTTTTTTTTGGTAAATTCCCATTAACGATCTCTCTAAATTTTAAAATGTTTGCTTGTCTCAATTTCCAATTTTGTTCAGTTTCTTTGGTTTCTTGAAATGGTTGTAACAAATTAATCATATCATTTGATAATTGTTCGAACGAATTATAATTTTTGAAAGTAGTTAATTTATTTTGTCTTGTATTGTTACTTATAATTTTCAAGTCATTTTTTAAAATCAAATCAATTTCAAATTGTTGGTTAAAAATATGTTGGGTATTAATATTATTTTCATTATTATTTTTATTATTAATCTGGGTATTGTCATTATTGGTGTCATTATTATTAGTATTATTATTATCAGTGGTTGTACTTATGTGATCATCGGAATTAGTAATTATCAAATGTTGTTTAATCATATCATTTTCGATTTGATTAATAAAATTTTGATACAATTCATCGTTATAATATTTTTTTAAATTGAATTTTATTAATTCAATTGTTAATTTTAAATTATCATCAATATTTTCAATATTTTTATTACCATTATTTAATACGTCGATAAAGATTGGATTGAAGAAATTTAAAATCTCCATTGGATTTCTATTGTTTTTTGTATTAATTTTGACCAATTCTTCAATTAATAAAATGGTTTTATTTAAATCATTTTCCATTGAGATTCCTTCTTCAGTATTTTCGTTATCCTTTATATTTAAACATAAATTCTTCAAAGAATTTTGTAAAATGCTTGGAGAAATTAGATAAATAGCTTCAATTGCTCTTATTGAACTTAGCCAGAATCTTTTCTCTTGCGGTACTAGATTTACTAAATAAAATAATAATTTGGTTACAGTAGGTTGACTAAAGAAAATAGGAGATTGCATTGCCACACGTTTAATCAAATAGCATAATGCTGAATGTGCTAAAGTCAATAGTTTTAATGCATTTGGTGGATCAATGATATTTGAATCTTGATAATGTTGTATAACAAATAGTAATGCGTCGAAATATTTGGAAATCAATTTAACATTTACGAGTTCCTTTTTCACATGTCCTTTAAATTTTGTGAGTAAATCTAGTTTTGAGTCTACAGACACTTGCGGATCTGCTAGAGATTCGTAAAGCTCATTGAACTCCATAATCTAATATTGTATCAAACAAAAAAAAAAATGAAGTAAAATCTATGAATAAACTGTAGGTGTAATCTAACCTAATATAATACAATAATTTTTTGCTGATCTCTAAATTATTTATGGACTTTGTTGTATTGCGTCTTGGAAAGGCAGGAAGGTATGCAAGAAGGGCGGGAAGGTGATAGAAAGTGTGAAATAAAATGGACAATTGGAAGGTGGCGTTTATATATCTGTAAAAATGTTCACCGGGAGTTCTTGCGGATACTCTGCTCTTTTTGCATTTTTGTGCAAATGACCTTTATTTTTATAATGTAGATTCAATTGATCATTATAAGTCTGTTTTTATAAATTTTATGTAATGCCACAAAAAACATGAATACTACTTACCCGGCTATACTATACATATTGGGTGGAGAAACGGACGGAAAAATGTTAGTGGTCTCAAGTTTGTTTGTTTGTTTTCTTCTTTTCCAGCCATTGTCTGGGAACCCTTTTTGGTATATATAAACATGGCGCTACCACAAAGGTAATCTGTTAACATTGTATATCAAATCAGAAGAATATATATTGCATTGTAGTGTCTTCACTTATATGACTACAAACAAACATACCAGTTATTACATCCTGGAACTTATTATAAGAACTATTAAAATCACTGTATTATATTCAACATTATATCATTAATTATTTTTTTTTTCTTTTCTTTTCAGAGTGTTGTTATATACATATCTATAATTATATCTATACATATATATATGAATATATACACATAAAAATGAGTGTACATTAATACTATTGTATATGAATGAATGGAAGTGTATGTGTATGTGAGAGAGAGAGGGAAAGTTATATGTTTAATGTCTATGCTATTGTGTTTGCTGAAACTTCTTCCTTTTCATTTGGATGATGGTGCAAAATCAAAGGTTTTTGTAAGAGGTGACCCATTTTTTCGATTTTAGTCTTTAGGTAACCTTCTAGTTCTTTTGATTTTATACCTTTCTCATCGCCCAACCAGTTAATTGGGATCATTGGTACTCTTTCGGTACAGTTTAGTACTGGAGGGGAGTTGATTTGATCAATTTTATCTGGGTTATTTGTTAGTAATCTTATGTTACTTATTCCTAAATCAATCAAAATAGCTTTACCTATTGAGAAATCTCTTAAATCAGGAGGGTGATTTAACATTATATTTGCTTGAACAGTATCTGCACCTAAATCTTGTAAATTGTAAGCTTTCAACTTTTCACCTAGACCTATACCACGGCCTTCTTGTCTTAGATAGACTATGACACCATGTCCGTCACCACCTTTGATATTAGTGTGTTCTTCGTTATCCACAGCGATTAATCTTCCGGCACGATCTAGTTGTTCACCACAATCACATCTTGCAGACCAGACGTTTTCACCGGTGTAACATTCCGAATGTATTCTTACTAGGGTGTTATTTGATCTATTCCAGGTAGTTCTTTCGTCGAACAAAAGTTCGCCTGTTTTTTGGTCGAATTCTAATTTTAGATTCAAGTTTTCATCGACATCTGCAGATTTTCTTCCAGGGTATAGTTTACCTACGTAAGCTCCTCTTATCATTCTATCTTGTTGAGTTTCATTTTGGGATTTCCTTTTGAAAAGAGATCTTGACCTTATATCTTCGCCGAACACTATGGCCAGATGTTCTTTGTCATCTCTATCATTTCTATATAGATGTAAGAATATGTCTGGGCCACCAGTAGTGGTAGGTAGTCTTGCTCTTGCAATACATTCAATTTTTGGTAGATTTGAAATTGTCATAATGGATATTGGAGTGTGTATGTGTTAATGTTAATGTTGTTATCAAACAGATAATTGTAGGGGAACGAGAGGTGATTGATATGGTATGATAGGATAGGAAATGAAATGAATACTAGCAAAAGCCAACAAAAGATCTCTTATTGAAATAGTTAAGTAGGAGGGAACGAGTATAAATTATACGCTTTACAAACGAACGCAAAGCAAAGCCCTTAATTTTATTTTATTTTATTTTTTGATTAATTTCCAATTAATCAAGGAGAAGGTATAGCAAACGTGTGACAATAGTAGTGGTAAGTATACAAATATATAGTATATATTTGATTGATTTAATATAAGGGAACTGAAACGAATCGAAACTCGAATACAAACACACACATATATATATATATATATATATAGATGTGAATATGAAATGAAATATGAATTAGTGGTGGATAAAAGAACAAATAAAAGTGCCGGTAGGTAATCAAGTAATCGAATAATTAATAATAAATAATTCATTAATAATAATCAGTAACAAGAAAAAAGCTTATAGTTTGATTAGTGATAGCCAGAGAGAGAGAGAACAAGAGAGCAAGAGGTGCTACCACCAGGCTTTCTTTTTTCCTGTGTGATGGGTTGTGTGACTGAAGTTAGTATGGGTGAGGACATGGAAGTGGATATAATTGTTAGTTCAGTTTAGTTTAGTTTAGTTTAGTTCAGTTCGGTTCAGTTCGGTTCAGTTTAGTATGTGTAATGCTAAATCGCAAGTAGTAATGGGCACAGTTCTTGTCGTTGAAACGGCAAAACTAAATTAGTAATAACAAGAACAAGAACAAGAACAAGAACAAGAACAAGAAACAAACGGACGGACAAGGGCGACGGCAAGAGAGCGACGAAACGCACTATCCTTTTTTTTTTGTATCCGTCCGTCTCTCTTTCTTCTTCTTGTTCTTCGTTTATTTTTACTTTTCGCTTTTTGCATTTTCAGTTTTTCATTTTTGTTGCTGCGTCTGTTCTGTTGCTGATGTGTGTTTGCCATACCCACGGCCGGGAACTGCCAGTAATCCATGATATTCTAGAAACAAGAACCAAAAGCAAAGGCAAAGGCAAAGGCAAAGGCAAAGGCAAAGGCAAAGGCAAAAGTGAAAGCGAAAGCAAAAAGCAAGAGAGTTCAGTCCACTCTCTTTTCTGGTTCGAAATGGGGGTAGGCCAGTTCATTGGGTCGTCCAACACACAGCAGGGACCAGTTCATGGCGTACGTCAAGTACTCATCAAGGAGATGATACAACCACACACCAAGCCATTATACCAGGTTTACCCTGCCTCGGAAGACTCCACCCTTGAAAAAGCACAAACACAGACACACATACACAGACTAATCTACCCACCGTACCATGCAACCAACTACTGATTATAAGGTGTTGTTGGATGGGAACTTGAACTTGAACTGGAGTTAGTGCTGGAGCTGGAGCTGGCGCAAGTATACTCTATTCCGTGCGAGTGAACAAACAAAGTATGACTGGGAGCACTCTCTTCCCTCTCTCTCTCTCTCTCTTCGATTTCTAGTTACTGCCAGCTCATCAAGAAAACAAAAAATTAAATAAATAAAAAATATACAGTATTCAATACAAGGTAACGACGGACATGTCCCTCCTAATCCAATCTTACATCTTGAGCTATCTTTGGTATTCAATCTAGATCATATCTATCTCTCTATCCATCAATTAATCTCAGCAAGATCCTATGCTATATTTTTCCCTCTCTCTCTCTCTATATATATATATACATATGCATTTACAATTAAAAGTTTCACTTGAATACCAAGAATGAATTAATCAATTGTTCAACTGTTTGATACCATTTGCCGTCTTTTCTCTTCATGTTTAAATAGATATATGAAACGATGTTGTCGGTGCTGGTGTAAAACTGTACAACCATCATCATCTATATTTATATATATCTATACTATAACACCTTTTTTATTTGTTTCTCCAGTTGCTGTAAGACTCTTGAATTAATGACAAGGAACATTTCGTCAACTGGGAAACATAGACAGACACACGCACTTTACTTTACTTTACTTTACTTTACTTTACTTAACTCTACTGCAACTACAAATAAACACATACAACATTCTCTATTTCAGAAAATACATTCAACAATATTCATTTGGTTTGAATCGAATTGAATTGATTTTTTTTTATTTCGTTTGCTCTCATTACTCTCCCTCTATCTCTCTCTCTTGTAAATGGTTTGTTATATTTCTATCTAATTCTAATAGCTACAATTCCTATGCATTATTGCATATATACTCTACTGTCCCTCTCATTCCTTTCTTTACGTCGTTGTCATTGTTATTAGCTTTGTCGTCTCGTTGTTCTTTTTCGAAATTATATAATTTAGTTTTTTTTTAATTTTAATTTTTTCATTCTCTTTGGTGTCTTGTCCTCTTAGTTGTTACTTTAACAAAACTCAATTTCATTTGTATTGCACTTGTTCACTTGTTCCCTACCACTTTCTTTCTTTCCCTCTCTCTCTCTCCCTTTATATCATATATTTAGATATTATATATAATCCTCCTTCCATTTCCAAGACTTCTTCCTCTTGTCAAGTTTTTTTTCCCACTACTTCTTCTCGCTTCTTTTACTTCACTTTTTACATTTTACATTTTTACCTTTCTTTACCTTTTTACCTTTCAGTTTCAGTTTCGGTTTTGGTTTTGGTTTTGGTTTTGGTATCTTTTCATTTCATTTAGGCTTTATATTCAAGTCAAGTTTTTTCTTTCTTTCTTTTCAATTACGTTTACATTTATTGTTTTATCTTCTTTTAAGCTAAAGGCTATTTACCCTTTCATATACTTTTTTATATTTTACAATTTATATACTTAGTTATTGTGTATACACTTGTGTTAATATTAATTACCCTTTCCCTTCTCGTCCCTTTTGAAACTGATTGTGTTAATAAATTCAAATTATACAAAGGCAAATAAGAAATAAATTGATAGGATAAATATATTTTTGTTTCCCACCTCCATATAACAACTGTGATTTTTATTTTATTTCATTTCACCTAACCTTACCTTTTTCCCTCTCCATACACTCTATCTTCATTTTCATCCACACTATAACATTTCCCTACTATGTCTGATTCTGATTCTGAAAACAAACAAACCACCACCACCGCCACTTCTGTCACCCAAAGATTGTTATTATCTTTAAAGGAAGCTGCCAAAATCATTGGTACTAAAGGTACCAAAATTCAAAAAGTAAGAGATGACAACAACGTAAAGATTGGTATCTCTGAAAGAAAAGAAAGATGTTCTGATAGAATCTTAATTTGTACTGGTTCCATCGAAGACGTTTCCAATGCTATAGGTGATATTTGTGAAATTTTACTATCTGAAGATGTTGTTACAAATGATGAAGACTCCAACGAAAAGGAAAATGACGAATACAATTCAATTGAAGATGAAAAATTCGTTTATCCTTTCTTAAACTTCAGATTAGCAAAGCCAACTTTGGATGAAGTTAACGATGCTGAAACTTTGAAGAAAATCATTAATATTAGAGTATTAGTTACAAGAGCTCAATGTTCCGCTATCATCGGTACTAAAGGTGACAGAATTAAATCTTTAATCGAAAACCGCGGCGTTAGAATGATTGCTTCAAACCAAACCTTACCAGACAGTGATGAAAGATTATTGGAAATTCAAGGTACATCAATGGCTATTACTAAAGTCTTAGAAGATATCAACGCTGTCATCTCTAATGAAGTTAGAGCCACCAGAGAAAAAAGATACGTTCCTCATGTCAGAAGAAGAAACCAACCTGTCTCTACAAACACTTCTTCCAACACTGGCTCTTCTAAGTCTTTTGATGAAGAATTTAAATCTATCGTCAAGATTCCAGAAGCTTACGTTGGTGCTATCGTCGGTCGTCAAGGTAATAGAATTGCCAACTTGAGAAAATACTCAAAGACTAAGATTGTCATCGAAAAGAGAGCAAGTGAAGTCTCTGACGATGCCGAAAGAATTTTCGAAATCATTAGTAATGATATTAAAAACGTTGAATTAGCTGAATCAATGTTAAAAAAGAACTTGGAAACTGAAATCCAAAGAAGAAAAGAAATGGAAGAAACTGAATCTGCTTAGGATGGACGAAGTTCCCAGGACAACTTTTCTATTTAAGGTTCCTCAACCTTCTGGTTTTAATGAATGTATTAATTTAATTTTAAGAATAAAAACTAACAAGCAAAAAAAAGATTAAAAAAATTCCCAAAAAAATGTAATAAAAATTATTAAAAAGTATATTTTAATTGAAAAATATTATTATTAATACTTCTCCTACTACCCACCCTACTATTATTATCTCTTTTCCTTTTATCTATTTCCTCATTTATCTATCTACTTTTATCTCCTCCTCTTCTCTTTTGTTTTACATATTTCATACATTTTTAAGTAATAATAGTATATTTCGTTATAATGTTTGTAATTTAGATTGATTTTAATGCGATTAAATAATCCAATTATATGATGATATATTAAGCCATTTCATGCAAAGTCACTTACATATATCGTTTGTTCAATTGATTTCATTTCAAAACGGCAAAAAAAAGAGATGCAATTTAAAAAAGAAAACCAAATAGTAAATAATGAATTATAAACATTTTTTTAAGAATATAATAAGATCTATATACACAATTATATATAGTTGATAAATTCTATATATATACAAAATGTATAAAAATTGTATTAACAACGATTTTTTAAAACTCTTTCTTTTATTTTTAAATCATCGAGTTTTATAATTATTCGACAGAAAGGTTCAAAAAAATATTAAAAGCAGATATTTTGTGGAATAAAGGTAGGTTAAAAAACAATGACAAATATAATATAGTAAAATAAAATAGTTAAACTTTAATTTAATAACATTAAATTATTGTAAATTTGTTTAATAATGGAGGAGTGGAAATATTTTTGGTAAAAAAAAAATAAGGATAAACGAATATTATTATTTCATAACTTGTATGCTTTTAAGATTATTTGAATTTCTTACCGAAGAAGATCATTTGCAATTGATCATACAAAGAGATAACACCGGCACCGGCGACACCTCTTAAGATGTTAGCACCACAACCCTTGAACAAAGAAGCGACACCTTCAGCGGCGACGATCTTTCTGAAAGCATCCATGGCACCATTGTACTTAACGGCTTGACCAGAAGTCATCATCATTCTTCTTCTAACGGTATCCAATGGGTAAGAGGCGGTAGAAGCACCAGTGGTAACAACCCAACCTAATAAGAAAGAAGCTAAGAAAGAATCTTCCAAAGAACCGGTTAAAACGAATGGTTTCAAAGAATCATACATACCAAAGTACAAACCTCTGTAGACAACGATACCAACAACGGAAGGCAAGAAACCTCTGTATAAACCAGCGAAACCATCAGAAGCAAGGGTCTTCTTGTAGACATCGACTAAACCGTTGAATTGACGTTCACCACCCTTCTTAGAAGATTTAGAGTCAGCAGCCAATCTAGTTCTGGCATAATCTAAAGAGTAGACGAATAATAATGACAAACCACCGGCAGCACCACCAGAAGCTAAGTTACCAGCAAACCATTTAGCGTAACCTTCTTCCTTCTTGAAACCGAACATGGCCTTAATTTTATCCTTGAAGGCAAAGTTCAAAGCTTGAGTTGGGAAATAACGGATAACGTTAGCAGTGTTACCTCTCCAGAAAGAGATGATACCTTCTTGAGCGGCGGTTCTTTTGAAACAGTCAACGATACCGTTGTATTTCTTATCTAGAGTACCTTGTTTGATCATTTCATCTTGATTTTGGATCAACAATTTAACTCTTTCAATTGGGGCAGCAGCGGTCTTTGCAACAGCAGCAGAGACACCACCCATTAAGAAGTTAATCATAAAATTAGATTGGTCAGACATTTTTTATATATTAGTGTTATTATTTTTTATGGATGTACCTTTGTTGTTATTAAAAAAATAAATACTAGATAGTATAGAAGACAACAATAAAAAATGCACTTGGTGTTATAAGTTAGAAGGGAAAGAATACAAATTATAAGAAAAGTGTGAAAGTGAAAGCAACAGAAAGAAAAGTTTTACAACTTAAATAGAAAGGACAAGCAATATCTGGAAAAAAAGTGTCAAACAGGGAACCAATCTATACGTAACATAAAAGATATGAAAAGTTATAAACTGATTTAGTTTCAACGTTTTATACTCGATCTGTGATTTGATTTATATATCTAACGATCTTCTGTCAAATAATAAAAAAAAAAAAAATAAAGCTTTAACAGATGAAAAATTTTTCATCTATATTTTCCACTTAACTGTACTTATTACTTTAGTTGTCCTGTATTGTATTGTCTAGTCTTGTCTTGTTAAAAAGAAAACTATTTTGCTTAACGTGGTTTCTCCTTCTGAAATACTTGAGATTTTTAAGTTTTCGTTAACCTTTAATTTTCCTGTGAGGATGGTAGGTTTGGTAATTCAACTGAGGTTACAGAGACAGCGACAGAGACGGGTACAGAGGGCACCAGCTACGTCGAGAGGTCAAGGATAGTTTTGTGAGAGTGTGTAATCGACGAATACAAAGAGTGATGTACAGTATAAAAATATGGTTTATTGATTTGATGAGGTAGCTTACACCAGTTTACTACTAGTTAACTAGCTTGCGAGGTTCGCAGTATCTGATTTATGGTTTACTCTGGTGCACTCTTTTATGCAATCTGAGAAGGACCAAAAGAGCAAGAAAGAAAGAAGAAGAAGAAGAAGAAGAAGAAGAAGAAAGTAACGCAGCACGCGGACATTGGACTGGAAAGGGAGAGTTCAGCTAGGTAGACGTGAACAGTAATGTGGAAATGGGATAAGAACTGGCCGATACAACGCAGTTAGACGGTGGTTAGAGTAAGAATTAAAATTGTTAATGGGCTATCTAACTCGAGCTTAAAAGCTCTTTGGTCGATGTTTTCAGAATAGTTTTATCCCTTCTATTGAATATGGTTCTGATTCCAATAGCCAGCATTGATGGAGTGCTATTTGTTAGAGAAAAGGTACAGAGCAAGCGTAGGTGTTGTACTTGTCTGCTGGGCACTTACCATAATATGTATATATATCTATATATCTATATATCTATATACGCACATATATGTTTTTGATAGGGCACTTAGGTTCTAAAACTGGCCGGCAGAGAGACACGGGAAAAACCACTCAACCTCAAGTTCAGTGCAGATACGATTGCATAGTGTATCGGCGTTGTGTTGTGCTCTCAGTAATGGTTGTTGGCACTGGATCAAAGACAGAGAACGATACGCAGAGCAGACTATGGCTTGGTGTTTCGTTGGTTATTTATGGTAATCAAATATAAAGATATATCTGTGTTCGGATAAACTGCGAGCAAAAAGAAATAGTGAGAGAGAGACAGAGACAGAGAGAGGGAGAGGGAGAGAAAGTGTGCGATTTGTGGGGGGGGGGGAAAGCCAATAGATGCTTGTTTCTGATTGGCTGGACCAGGGGGTTGAAGAGGAAAAGGGAATTGGAATTAGGCAGTGGGGGGATGGGGGGGTCAGAAAACAGGATAGAGAAAAGGGGGAAGAAAACAGCACTTTTTCATTTTTTTATTTTATTTTATTTCTTGTTTTATTTTTGACAGATGATGGATGGGAGTAGAAATAATATTATATTATTCGTGTATACCCAAAAATCCAGTGCTCTTGTAGAATATGAGTATGATGATATAATAACAACTAAGAAAAGAAATGGCGAACAACACTATCACGGGGATTTGCTCTGTGCTACAGTTTGTTAACTAAATAAAAATACTGAGATGTGATTGGCTGTCATGATATAAAAGAGATATATTTTAATTCTTACGTATTAAAACTTGATGTTTTTTTTTATTGCGGGGGGAGCAGGGAGAAAAGAAACGGATTGGAGAAAGAAGAGACATGGAAATTCATTCAGATTGCAATTGGAAGAAGTAACAGTTTTCGCATTTCACGTATAATGTGACTTCGATTGTTTTACATTCTATTGTTATCATAAAGAATTTTATCTGAAACATACAAGTTGAAATATAAAACTGAAGGTTTTTGATGATATTGCGGTAGGGTAACCTACAAAAATACTCCATCCCGTCATAGTTTCAATGATTCAAAGTGAGGTTGCGTTCAAGATCTCCAATTTGTTCCACCGTACGAAGGAATGTCAGAATGCTGGTTAATTCAAATATATGTATAGTTTTTTTCTACCAACTAGATCTTTAGGGTGACTACATAACAGCATTTTCACTTTCATCCTTCAATCTACATTTATTAAGAAGTACTAATAGCAAGCGAATATGACAAGAGTACCGATTATCTGGATATATATATATATATATATATTCTCACCTACACCGAGTGGTGAAGTAGAAAATTATAGCACGTTTGATGAATCGTTATTTATAACTATATTTATATTTATATTTATATTCAAATTTATTTTTATATCTCTACTGTTCCTTCTTGTTCTTAGTCTGGGCGTCACGAATGTTTACAAAACCAATGCGGGAGTATATTATTACTTACGTGCGTAGATTAACGACATGTTTGGATGTCATAAAGTGCAATCGGCAAACTAAGGATAGCTGTCACCCGAATACTTATGACTGACTGAATGAATGACTGACTGACTGACTGATACAATTTAGTTTTTATGTTATCCAACGACCTTTTTAGATATTCACATCACAACATATATCTTTAACTATACAGTGTTTGTTATCCTCATAATTTGTTAAAACAATGCAATTATATTTGTCCCCATTTTGAAAAAGTTAATATCACACCATTCTGTATGAATATAAAAAGTAACCACAGTAGTAAATTAGTTGAATATACAATTCAGAAAGAGGACAAAAAATAAAACTGAAATATATCAGATATTAAAAGAAAAAAAAATAAAAAGATACAAGTAAATTATCATAAACAATATCTTACTTTTTGTCAAACTATTAAGTACTAGGGTTAAATTTTGCGCTTCTGGGATGAGTGTGTATGTATCTTTTATTGATAAAGATAGCACATATAAATAAATTCATATCAAAGACCAAGTCAAGTAGGACGGACATAATGAGCAAAATAAGATTGATATTTTCTCTTGAAGTTACCTCCGGAGAGAATCCTCAAAGTATTATATGAAAAAGTAAAACAAATAAAACAAATTGTGATTTCTGTTTATAAGTTCGACAGGATAGAGACAATCAAATCAATTAATTAATCAATCAGTAAATAATCATCAATCATCACACTGGAGATGAGATTTCTGACTTTGAGAAAACTCGATGTGCAAGAGAAAGGAGTGAAGTTTCTCTTACATTTTCACAGCAAAATGAGAAGGAAACAAATATGATAAAGATAATAATAGTAAATAAATAAAAATGCTCGAACTTCTGTTATTTTTCGTCATTTCTCGATTCCTGTAAAAGAACAGGTAGCTATCTTGTCCATAATAGTAAAAAGACGTTGAAATTAAAAATAAAAAAAAATACTACACATAGAGATATCCTTTTCAATAATCTGATTACCATAAAGGTAATATCGAAAGAGGGAAAACGAGTCACCTGGGGATATAAGTATTTTTTGTGCTTTTATCTTGTCTTGTCCTCTCTCTGCTTCCATCTCGAAAATATATCCATTCTAAAACATCCAATACAATACCTTGTGCGGTGTTTCAGGGCGTTTATATCTCCCTTGTCTCCTCGTTCTTCCCTTGTGCCCCTCCCTTCATACATTTATGAGTTACCAAACGGAGGGACACACACAGAGCTGCGTCTTGTCTCTCAGCTCTTACTTGATACAATTTGTTAGTATATCTTATCTATCTGCATATTTGAAGTCAAAATGAAGTAGAAGAACTAATAAATAGCAATTTAATTGACCCTCCCAACCACACCTGGACACCGAATTACAAAAAACAAAAAAGAAAAAACAAAAAAACGATTACACAAAAAACACTAATATTTCTACGTCTGTTTCATAGTCATCTTCTCACTCTTCTCAGTAGGTCTCACTGGAAAGAAGGAATGAAACACAGTCTGGCAGTCACTTTTTGGTCAGTCTCCGTATTTGCGCCTAGGTTCTCTCTAGTCGTGTTTTTTGTAAATTTGTGTTGTGGTCCGGTACAGAGGGATGCTCTGTAAGCCATCATGTTGCTTTTTTCTGTGGTTTAATCCGGTGCAGAACAAATCAAACAAACAAACAAACAAACACATCTTGGTTTATCCTGATGTATGGATGGATTTAGAATATATAGATAGAAAGATAGATAGATAGATAGATAGACAGAGATGTATAGTTTACGCACGCCAGAAGAAAGTGCATACAATAGTAATTGTAGATTCATTGAAGAACAATACGTACAGATAAAGGGAAAATAACTATTGATTGCGTTGGATTACTATTTTTGGTTTACAATCTTTGTTTCTGCGCTTAACCGTCACAGAAAAAATATTGTTTCTGCTTTTGTCATTTGGATTTTTATCTAATTTATCTATTCTATTATATTATCTTATAGACTGGAAATTGATCTAGGGAAGTATGTATGGTTTTAGAACGAACGGTATGGAAGCAAATAACAGTGGTAAGATTAATAGTACCACTGCAATTACCATTACTACTAACACTCGCATTAAATTAAATTAAATTAAATTAAATTAAATTAATTATAGCTATTGTAATTGCAAGCACGATAAACAGAAATTGAATTATTTACACAAATCGTATCTTTTGTTTATACGTCAAATTTCTTTTCGAATGTACCCTATTCAAGACATATAATCATTGCAGAAGTCTAATTCTCACTTGCAATAATAGTTTGTGAGAAGGACTCCATTTTAGTTGAAACATGGATTCTTACTATTTTTTTTCTTGATAAAAAGCTAAGTAAATAACAAATTGATAAAGGTAATACGCTTATCAATGTCTATCTAGTTATTTATCAATTTATCAATTTATCAATTAATCAATAGAATATAATAACACAAATTACAAACAAAGATTAATTCAAGATGTATGTATGGTAGAAACTTTTCCGACTAAGAATATATATCCTTTACCGTCCCGAATCAGATGTCTCTTGCCGCATATACAGCTGTTTCTCAGTGTGAAATACGGTATCCATGGTTATCTATTTATCCATTTCTCTCAGATTCAAACTTGAGTAATTCTTGTACGCCAGGTATTATTAGAATTATTATTATCAACATCAGTAGGAGTGGTGCCAGTAATAGCAGTATAATATTATATTGTTCTCTGTGCTATTATTACAACGAAATATATATATATACTTACACTTACACCTACGCCTACGCCTACACCTGCACCTGCACACGCTCTCTCTCCATCTGTTTAATAACAATTAGGAAAAGAACTATATAACCAATTTTTCATTTATCTCTTCCTAACCCATATATGGTGTTTTCTCTTGATCTCTTGGATCGATAATTTTCATCTATTTCGGTTCGGTTAGCGTTTATTATTCATATCATCCGCTGTCGTTTTCCTCTGCCTGTTTTTCTTTCTTTCTTTCGTTTTTTTTTTTTAATTTAATTATTTTCTAATTTATTATTGTATGTAACATATTAATGTTTTAGTATTCCTACATGTCTTTCTAATAACAATCATTATCTCTCTACCACTTTTACCATACTTTTTTTTTTATTCTCATTTTATTTCTTTTTTCTTTTTCTTTTTCTTTTTCTTTTTTGGTTTTCCACGTTGAGACATACTTTACGGTAGGAACTTCGATTTAATGTTTATATTTTTTCTCTCTCTCTCTTCGAAACCCATTCATCATAGTTGATTGCTCTTGAGTCTCCTCTGCCGTCATTTTCTATATCAGCGCAATATCTAATCAGTCAAACGTTCGAAAGATAAATCTAATTAAATATTTTTTTATTTCATTTTGCTTCACTTTACCTTATTTTATAACTTTTAAACAAAAGAAAACCGTGCACACCTTCTTGGAATCATTCAGACCTAGCGCAAGTGTTTAGCTAATTTAATATATACCCTACTACACATTGCAGTTGCTCGACAATCTCGTGTGACAAATATTCATTTTATATTAGATTACCATATTGTATTATTTATTATAAGATCACATACACATATAGTTTGTACGAATAGTGGTTTTTTTTTTAATCATTATATGCTGCCATGACTGTGTCTTCATAATCTTGGTTAATGTGCTTCGATGGTTCTTCTCTGTACTCTTGTTATTATCTTTATAGTTATTTTAGGTAAAACAAATTAATGTTTAAAAATGTATCTACGTTACCTTTTCTGAAGGGAATATATTAAATAACTGAATGTATGATTGACTTTTATAATTTACCGTTAAACATATCTTCATCCACTTACTCTCGTCATTTCATTCATATACAGTTCTCTAAATATATTGTTTTATTATATTTAATTATATTGTATGATATATATATATGCATATATTCATATATATATATATATAAATATGATGTCTACAATTATATAATTGCAATTATATCGCATATTTTAATGTCTTTTTAATACTTAAGGAACGAGAATCTTTAGTAATTTATTCTTTTTCTCCTTAAGTACCTTTGTTCAACCCTTTAATCTTCTATTTGCTTTAGTACTTTATTTCTAAAGGTATTCATATGTTATTATAATAAACTATACTATAATAAGCATCTGTTCAAAACCTAGTCATATAGTAAATTAATCAATTAATTATTTTTTTTTTATTAATTCATTCATTTTTTTTTATTTTTATCCTCACATAATCATCACCTATTTTTCCAACTTTATATTTCTTTTACTTTCATTTAATTTTAAACCTTTTTAATATTTTATTATATTATAATCGTTTTGAATTGTTTGGCACTACTCATCCATATCACTTTTTTACCCCCCATCCACCAGTCCCACGATATTTTCTAAGTCTTTTTTTATTTTTATCGTACTAATCTCAAGTTTCGAAACGGTTTAAAAATCTGTATATCCCACTATTAATTTAAAAAAGAAACAAAAAAACGTCAGTATATTTAAATTATCGTTTAACCTATATGATAATTACTATAATAAAAAAAATATAACCACAACAACATTTTACAAATAAAATAAATTATTCTGTTAACATCTAGGAACGGCATTTTAATTTATTCATTCATTCATCATGTATCTGGAAGATTTTTCACTTGTATATCAAGAGGATTTCTCTTCTTCAAAGCCAAGTCATCGCGCAACTTCGAATAACGTAAATGAAAGATCAGGTAATTCGAATGAAAGATCAAATATCAATAATTCAAACTCTAACTACATCAATCATCAATTTGATAATAATAGGGGTTTACAACATTATAATTCAAATAAGAGTTCCGAGAATACTTTAATGTTAATGGATTCATTTTCAAATCCTGATACCAATGTAGATAATGAAGATGAAAAGTTTTATAGTTTAAGTGATTTGGAATATTCTGCAAAATCAATCACTGAAAATGAAGAGCAGACGGATAATAATAATATTAATAATAATAATAATAATAATACTTATAATCTTTTCGATTCTAAATTAATTGTTGACTCCGTAAATGATGTCACAAGAAACACTGGAACTGCATTTTCTTTAGATTATCCTCTGGCAGTTTCCTACAAGATTGAAAATAATAGAGTACCAACTCCATATTCACTTAATTCATCTCCAACAAATCTTAATGTCTCAATGTTTAAAGATTTTTCTTTATTACCAAATGTCACAAATGACGCACTAACAACAACAACTTCAATGAATTCGATTCATTCTGATAATCATAGCATTACAAGCAGTAGTTATAGCACTGCTAGCCTAAATATCGATAATGACATATTCGATTATAGGAATAATACTACCAGCAACATAACTTTATCATCGCTGGCTGAGAAAAATACCATATATCCTGAAACAGTAACGACTTCTACTTATAACAGCGATGGCACTACTGCTAATGAAAATTATTCAAATAATAATGGGCAATTTAACTATGTTAAACAGCCAAGACAAGCTCGTTACAACAACGCTGGCACGACTAGTCACCATCCAAGAAAATCTAAAAGAAGAAGTAATGCTGGTGCCGAGGATGATGATGGGGACTCTATTAATGGTTTAAGCAAAAAAGTGTCTGACTCTCGTTTATCAGCTCATGGTTTAGCCGACGTTTTGCAACTGGATTCACCTGAAGAGGCATTAAAAAGAGAAAGACATATTTTGGACATTTTTGAAAACGAATTACATTATCCTCTTGGTTATAAAACTTGGGTTCGTGATACTACAAAGGAGTATCGAGAAGAGTTAATATTGAAATTGCATGCAAGAGTTAGGGAAAGATATCCTCACTATGAATATAGTTGCTCAACTCTGGAAACGATAATTAGGCGGGCAACATATTATATGATGCAAAGTAGATTAAGAAGAGAAAGAAGAGCAAAGGCTAAAGTACAAAAATCTACAAAATAATAAAATAATAAGATTTAATTATCTGCATCATAACCCAAAACGAGTTCTGCATTTTAAAACAGTTAATATATTCAAATTTCATAAGTTGTACAAAAGCTTTTCCTAACAATTATTAATTGTTTCCC
>NW_001834531.1:0-18648 GCF_000150035.1 Vanderwaltozyma polyspora DSM 70294
GGTCACCAATTTTTAATCAAGTGCCCTCCAATTGTAACTGTTCCTTCAGATCGTTAATAAACCCATTTTTGTTGAACAATCAATATATTCCACCTTCTGGGGTGGGGTTCAATTTGATTCACTTAAATGGGCCGAATTTTAGCTTCGCTTTCCCATATTAATAAATACCCCCTTGTTCCACGTGTAAAATTTTTTCCCAAAAGAATATTAAAAAGACGATGAGGTATTTGACTTTATAAAGGCAGTTTTTACCACCTTTAGAGGCACTTAATAAACCTATAATCCTATTGAAGTTGTTTTCCCCAAGTTAGTCAACCGGTTTATTATACTTATATATAAGAAATATTTGAATTGTGAGAGTAGAAGAGATTTAAATAATTTTTAAGTTGAAAGGTTGAACTGGAATCTCCCTTTTTGAGAAACACTGGTTCTTGTTAAGAATTCTATTTTCTTTAGTATAGATAGATAGATTCCACGGATCTTAATAAGAATCTCGATAGACTGGGTATATCTTAATAATGACATCCTAGATACTGTTTCGATACTTTACTTGATATGCATCAACACTTGATTTTTCAAACAGTTTTTAGCTTCGATGTAATTACTTTGAAAAATTTACGATCCTTGCTTGACGTATCAATGTAACCAATCCATAGATAAATATATATCTCTCCAAACAAATTGTTTTTAACGATCGTTATGCATTATGACACGAAGGGATCACTTATTGTATTCGTTAGGTGGACACTCATTCTCCTTTTTCCTTAATCGATATATACGTCTAATATATGCAGTAAAGGTTCGAACTCGCTTTACCTTTTTTTGTTAAAGGATCTCATCAAATCAGTTCATATTAGAAGAACAGGATGAGATGCATCTCAGTTTAAACTGCAGTTAATAGATGAATAAGAAGAACAAGTCTAAAATATTTGAAAAGGGTGGTAGAAGGTTAATTTAACTAAGTTATGCCTTCTTTTGTAGATGCTCATTGCCATGTAAGAACTCCTATTGACGATACAGAGGACTCGAAGTTTGAAATAGGTAATGATGGAGAAATCATACGCTGTGTAATGTCTACCAACAATTTGGATTGGGAAAAGGTCAAGAGGCTAAAAGGTTGTGGAGATCAGATAATTCGTTGTTTTGGCATTCATCCCTGGTATTCCCATTTATTCAGTAATGGAGATGTTAGGAAAGTGGAACATTATGCCGATGTGCTTGATTACAAAGATGAATCAGAATTTGTAAAATTGCTGAATCATTTGCCAGATCCTATACCTATAGAACTTTATATTAGAAAAGAGTTCGATACAAATTCAGTAATGGTTATTGGGGAGATTGGATTGGATAAGCTTTTTAGATTACCTGAAAGCGGTTTTTACACAGATGGAGAACACCCGCTGTCTAGAGTCAAAGTTAAGATGTCGCATCAGATATTTGTATTTACTAGGATGTGTCAATTAGCCTCTAAATATGACAAACCTGTTTCCATTCACAACGTGAAATCTCACGGTCAAATGTATGATATTTGTAAGCAAGAGCTATTTAATAATGTTTCAATAAAAATTTGTTTACATTCTTATTCCGGCTCTTTAGATAGTCTTAAAAGCTTTTGGCTTAAGGAATATGGTGCGGATAGAATATATTTAAGCCTGTCTAAATGGATAAATTTTAAATCGTTAGAAGATGCTAAAAATCTAGTATCTATTTTACCAGTGGGTTCCATACTGACAGAAACTGATTATCCAATTGACACATTCTCTAGCAAAGAGCTGAAGGAAAAATTGCAATTTATTTGTATTCATTTACAAGAATTTTTAAAATTGGATTCAGTCGATGAAGTGAAAAGCTTGGTATTGCAGAATTTTCAAAATTATATTGGCCAAGAGTAAAACGATAATGGCATAAGAATTGATAATGATTAGAATATTGAAGCATAATTGATTTAAATCACATTATAATGAAAATCGATGGTTTTTCTTCATTACCTCAACTGCGGGATAATTAAATTTAACTTGATTTATTCATATTTCAGATAAGAAAAACGGATTAAAAAATCTCTTTTTTAAATTCAAATGTAATAAACTTATTAAACTGAATTTGACTATTTTTTGAGTTTGATGTAGATCTCATCCTTTAATTTGACACACATACATCAAGCTGTTTTATTCTTGGATTATTACTGTCACAACACATTGGGTTACCCTCCTCCAACATACGTAAAAGGAAAGCCTTGAAAATATTGGACTTATGGGAATTCATTGACCGGGTAACATTGGCACCTTTAAGTTAATATGTCAGTGACAGATCTATTCCATCAAGATCGTGGATTCCGAAATATGTAAGGATATTACATTTCTGTTACCCTAGGCTGCTTTTCAATGATTACTATTACTATATTATGAGGTATATTTTACCTATACCTTACCATGAAAGAAAAAAAATCAATCGAATATTATGATAATGCTAGACATCGTTTTGAGATAATTCTTACAGACCATCACATTATATAAATAATATTTAACCTAACTGTTTTAAATTTGACGTAGTAAAGGTATTAAGGTCTAGACATTGATCATTCCCATACCATACCATATTATATTATATTATATTATTCTATTTTGGTTTCTACTAACACTGTATATCATCATTTACCCTCACTATAGCTAACCGATTTGGCTTGCGCATTACTTCCAACAACCCGTGACGAAATCGATTCGAACTTGAAACGAATATCAATTAGATAAAAGGATGCGTACTAATTTACCAATCGATGAACGATTTATTTAACAGTTTTAGTTTTATTTAATGTATATTGTTGTTGGCACTGTGTTGATAAGAATTATCAGTTATAAGAGACACAGGATACTTATTTTGAAGTTGGTGATTGGTTTATTTAATTGAGAGGTCTCGCGATATTCTTACAATCCATTTGTGAATAACTTAATAGTATTTTTTTTTGATCTATACAACAATGGACTTTTCCACTATTACATTTGTAATGACTTTAGTCATTGGATTTATCCTGATTAAATGGTTTTTCCAAGGTGATGAACATCCATCTACTCAAAATTTGAACAATTCTCAAAGACAATCGAACCAAAATAATGAACAGCAGAGACAACCAAGGTCTAATAGACGTTTTAAAAGACGTGTTACAGATGATATGATTGAAGTCGTCCAAAGTCTTGCGCCATCCCTACATGTTGAACAGATCAGATATAGTTTGACACAAACAGGCTCTGTAGAAGAAACTGTCGAAAAGTTTTTAAGAGGAGAGGAATTTCCATTTCCTCCAGGTTATAGAGCTTCACCTTCAAACGATGATAATGATACCGCAGAATCTTCTGATCCAAGAAAGAAGAATAATATCAAACCAGATAATTTGTTAAGCAAATTTAATGTAGCTTTGACAGCCGATTATTCTGATATCAATTTTAAGGATTTAGACATGGAAGAAAGAAAGAAATATATGATTTGGCAATCAAGAAAGGCAGTTGAAAAAAAATTAAATGAGGATGAAAAGTTTTCATCTTTGGTGAAATGAGTTTGAAACCTAATGAAGAAATATACACCTTGGGGTCTATATTTATGGCTGTGTACATTGTAAATGTATTGGCAGAATGACAAGGTGGAATGTTTATTTGATGATAAAATGTATGCATGTGCAACGTATCACATCACATATTTAAAATTACATATAATATAGTAGTTATATCCGTATATATAAAGTAAAATGCATTAAACGAATATGAGTTGTTAATTTAAATATATATTGCGACATGAGTTCATTATGAAGGTGGTGTATCTTTTGGATTTTTAATAGGCGAATTAATTATCGTTACATCTGTGCTAGCCTCAGTGGCTTCCCCAATTATGTTATCAGAAGCCGTAGAGGTTTCTGGAGTTGGTGAAGGTAAACTTTTTATTACCTCCTTCTCTGATTTAATTCTAGATTCACAGTCCTCACTATTTATCCTGGAATGTAAAGCCTTCTCATCGCCTTCTTCATCCGAACTTGAAATATTGGTATCAATTTTAACAACCTCTTTTGTCTCCCCTTTGTCTTCCTCTTTCTTAGATTCTTTTCCTGAATTAAAATCTATCAAAATTGGTTGAACTCTTCTCTTATCTTTAACTGGTGAAGTTGTATTAGACTTTGAAGTTTCTGACACTTTAGTCTTCTTGGCATCTTTTACAGGCGAGCCCTTTTGTTTCCTCTTCACCTGTAAAATATGAACAATTTCATTTTTATTCTGAGCTATACTTGAATTAGTATTAGTTTCTGCTTTGTATGACTTAATTTCATTTTCTGGCTTAGTAAATTCTGCAATCTTTTCATCTTCCAATTTATCTCCAAATGCATCCGATGACATTGAAACATAGGAAACGAAACCATCTGTTGATGACACTATAAGTACCTCTCCATCTTTTGACCACGATAGATCTGTTAATGGAGTATAATGTAAATTGCCAATAACGGCAATAGGTTTTACAGATTCTGTGTCATATATTAGAACCTCATTTGAAGTGGCGACTGCAAATACCAATTTATAGGGAAGCTTACAATATGTATCATTAGAACTTGACAATTGATAAAAGTTTGGATTAAACGATATTACGATTGCAGGTTTGTTCAAAAATGGCAAACGAAGGACAGGTCTGTTGCTATTATCGTTTATAGACGATCTTGTATAAATGTAAACTGCATTTGCAAACTCACTGTTATTATTGTTAGTGGAAATGCTACTGTTAGTACCAGTGGTAGGATTACCATCAGTTGTTGAAGAAGTAGATGAGGAAGGTGGTTGTTGTGTATTACTTCTAAATATACCTGATGGGACACATAATAGATTACCACAAGGAGATATGGCTAATCTTCTAAAAAATGATGGTAAAGTTTCATTATGGAACAAATATGATGATTTCACGATTTCATGATTTAAAGTTCCATTCTCATCTAATTGCGGTAAGTCACCTTTTGATATTCTGTTTTTCAATTTCAAATTAGTAATTAATACTGGATCATTTGGATCAAATATAATTTCGTATATCGCTAATGATCTATCAGCAGATAAAGAGAAGATATATTTATTTAAAGGATCCCAGCTAACACCTTGGACGTAATGATTATGATCATTTGTAGCGAAAATTTGTTTTGTTGAATCTACATCAAATATGCGAATTGAATTATCCATTGAAGCAGCAACGATATATCTATCATCTGGAGACCAACAAATATCGTAAATTTCTGATATTGAAGCGGAATTAGAACGTAATCTTTTCCATACGTACCAAGATTCCTTGAAATTTTCAGAATCTTCATCACTTGCCAGCAAGATATTATTTTCCTTATTGACACCATTATTAGAGACTGTTTCATCATCCAATCTCCATAAAAGCAATTGACCATCGTCACCTGCAGAAGCCAATATATTTCCCAATGAATTGAATCTCACAACGTTAACAGCTTGTTCGTGTTGAGTCAAAGAGGATAAAAAATCAATAGATTCAATCTTAGAACGGTCGTCATTAAAATTCAATGACCAAATTCTAATCTTATTGTCACCACCAGCAGTGAACAGTTTTTTATTCGATGCTAGAGGTTGAAAGGTAAGACTGTAAATTGGCTGTGATTCATGCCAGTATATCTGTAGATTTCCTGCCTGAATCATAGTTGATCTTTTATTATTCTATCTCAGTTTATAAATAATTATGTAACTATATCGATGAATCAATACTTAAAATGTCCAATCCAAATTCAATTTAGCAATAATTAATAATATAATTATATATAGCATACCTTGAAATATCTCTTTAATCTTATAGATGGATCGAATAATGTGTAATGAATTAGATCAAAACGCGTTAAAAAAAATGTTTCGTGTAGCACTTTTTCAAAAAAAAAAAAAAAAAAAAAAAAGAAAAAAAGTTAAAGAACAAAATGAGTGTCTTGCCTATCTATCTTTATGCTATACACTATATCTCTATTATTAACAAAAAAGAAAGAATGAAGAAGATTGATTATATTTTAATATTTAGCATAAAAGAAATATATATACAACAACTTAAATGATATAAGTTTCAATATGTTGATTTAATTGACATTGTCTTTACTATACCTCTTATACGTTAACCCTAATATAAATGAATTATATTGCTATGTAACAACAGTTAAATTACCCTACCTCTATCCCACTATTGTCGGAATCGAATTTAACAATTGAAAATTTGTATATAAAATAAAATCAAAGAGAGATGATGTCTTATAACTATTTCTAATCTATAATTTATAGTTGACAATACTAATACTACTCTAGAGATAGACAAACATATCAATGGAAGTTAATTGTGCAATGTCTAATGATCAAGTGTGTCAGATGACGCTTTGAAGTTGTGTTTTTTTTATTCCTTTTATTAGACTATTGTAACAATGTTTTGCACATATGTCAAATTCCCAGCAAACTCAATCTGATATTTGTTGGAGCCGTAATTGTGCAGAAATAAATTTAATTGGGTTGATTCTTTCAAGAGTCAATCTGCCAGGTTACCTGCTAGTGTTATGCTAGATATCTATCTATTGATGCATAGCAAGCAGGCCTTGGTACATTGTTATTATTATTTTTTTATGATAAATCTTGCTATTTAACTCACTGTACTATGAAATTAATGAAACTTGAAAAGTCATGGGATAGTATAAAACAATATATTCTTAAACTTGATTTGATACTAGAGTGTCATTATTTACATTTCACAGTTGAAGTTTTTTTCTATTAATCTTTCAACACTTGCTATAATTGATTGGTTTATATTTACATTTTTAGCTTGTTTTCAGTTATAAGAGAGAATACTTCATAGAGGTTATGTTCCATGTTAGAACTATTGAGACATTTATAATTACTGGAACTACTCATTTAACTTGCAATGATATTTATTTAGGTTCTTCACATTTTTCATGTAGCTAATTACTAACTACATCTTATTAAAGTAATCTCGATTTGTATAAAACTGGGGAAATGATAGAGTGGAACCAACTAAAATTATTGAGGAATTAAGGTTCAAACGTAATTTATTTATATATATAACTATGGAATAAGTTGAATAAGTGTAATAAGTAACTTAGTAATAGTAAAATTGATTATTTGTCTCTTTGTATTATTTACTATAGAAAAATAAAAGTTTTTGTGTTTTGTTTAATCAAGATATATTTCGGATATATATTAAAGAAAATATAAATTTATGTCAACCAGAGACCAGCTCAATAAAACAGCCCAACCTGTAGTGACCACCAATCATGTTATTATAATCCTTGCAGAATTTCAGTTATTTAAGGGCGTGGGGTTCAAAATGTGAATATCCTAGTAACTCAGAGTAAAAAGATTACTGGACAAAAACATTTGTTGCCAATTCTTGACAAGAAAGGTTAAGCTTAACCAGATGTATCATATTTAATATTTCTTGATTCTAATTATACTGTCTGACTTTTTCATACGATTCCCTTCTTTAATAGTTATAATATTGATTCCTTTGAAATAATCAAAAGAGGTTTCCTGTCATATGGAACATTTGAAATTAGTGCTCTGCTCTCATAATTGCTATAAACACCAGATTGTTTCAATACTAGGAATTACTGAACCACCGTAATTCAAAACAATATTTTAGATGTGCCAAAATGTCATGCCTTTTTATACGTTTAGATCCAATATCATAATCTTAATATTATTAATTTATGATAATAAATTATGACTCCTTTGCACTTCACTTCTTATGATACGATTTAGCAATTACTTAGAAGGTCGAGTATGCCATTGGCGATCGATCAATTGCAATTTATCATAACCTTTACTGTCATAACCTTTACTGCCATAACCTTTACATTATATCATTAGTGATCATTGTTCTTTAATATTATTCGATCAATACATATAATTTATCGGATCATGATATTGTTCTAGACTCTTATAGGTATGTAACCTTTATCTCTTAGTTTATGACTATAATAATTGGATTAATGTTATTAGCGCAATAAATATCATTTATCACGTGATATGAATAACCTTGAAACCTATTAGTGTAAACCATACATTTTAGGTTACAACAAATTGTAGAGAATTATGTTGTAGTTTTTCTACCGAATCGTTCATAGTAATAGATTCTTTATTTATTTCCAAGGATATTCTTAATAAGTTGATATTGATCCGGTGTATTAAAGTATATAATATACACATGGGAATATAATTAACATGACAAGTATCAATTAAGATCTCATCATTTGTTATATAAAGTGTTGGAAAAGTTTTCAGCGTCAGTAATAAACTTTCGTGTAACGTAACATTTCTTTATCCTTTATGAATAATGTCGTAGTACGTCTAGATCACGTGTTACCTCATAATTCTGTCAATAATGATAATTATAATAACAATGAACAAAATTGGGGGTCCAGGAGTAATTCAATGCTAAATCTCACAACTTTCAGAGAAAATAAAGTGGCAAAGAAAAAAAAAAGTAGTCTTCTTCTTACAGAATTTAAAGCAACCAATTGTTTTATTTTCCAACAATTCGAAGGTCCCTTGGCCCAGTTGGTTAAGGCGTGGTGCTAATAACGCCAAGATCAGCGGTTCGATCCCGCTAGGGACCATTTATTTTTGATAATATTTTTATAAAACATCAAACTAAACTTGATCTACTCCTCTAACTACAGCATCAGGCAAAGTTATTATAACATTTACTTTTTAATCAATTATATCATAGGTGTAAACATATTTCTAAGATGAAAACAAACTAATGCAACATATAATTGAACCCTAAACCTTACCTGCCTGTATCTCCTTACAGTTAACTTCTTTATTTTAATTGTCCCATATCTATTTTTTTCTTAACAAATCTGTTGCGGTATCTGTCTGGCAGCAACATGAATATATCACGTGTACCTAATTTGTAGTCAGTCCCCTTCCTCGTTCAATTGAAATAAAGGCTTTTAAGACTAAGTTTTGTTGCAAACTTTAAGAGCAAGACAGATGCGATATATAGACAAGCTCATTGCTAGATATCAGCTATTAGTCTACAACTGTACCGCTATTAAGTTTTCGAACCTATCTCCAATTGACCATTTGCTGTACAAGTCAATATTTTTATAAAATAAAGATAAAGCTTTGGAAATTGCTTATAGTGTAATTTGAGCACTCATTCATTTCTCCTTTATCGAAGAATTGAAGTTAAGCTTAAGATTGAGGAAAATTCTTTTGTTTCCAGGGAATTTGGATAAGTATAATATTTGCAAGTTGGGAAATGTTATTATCCCAATGGCTTTTAACCACTTGCATACTGATATCCAGTTATGTTCATGCTGCTGATCAATTCAAACCAAAGGTTGTAAGAACTGAATCAACAGGTTGGTTTAATATATATCCATTTGACGACAGCAAGGTAATTTTGAAGAATGAGGATACTTTCTTGTCTATATCTGATAATAATGGTGAAACATGGAGACCAATAGAGGGTATTAATGACGTTAGGTGGAGTTGGATCGATAAGCTATACCCCAAAACTAGAGCTTTTGCAAACTCAAAAGTTGGTAATAAGATTTATATGACTGATGATCAAGGGAAAACTTGGACTACTGTAAAAATAAATGAAAAAGAATATTCAAATGGCAGTAAATCTGAGTTAAGCTGTAACTTAATTTCCCATCCAACTAAACCAGAAATACTCTTAGCAGAATGCTATGTTTGTGACTATGACGAGGAACAATCTAATGGAAGCATTACAAAGAGAGCTGTGTCTTCTCTGTTTGATAATTTTTTGAACAGCATTATGAGAGATCCAACTTGTCGTAATGAGGTTTTCATAAGTACGAACTCTGGCAAGGATTTTACAAAATTGAATATTGATTTGAAAGAACGGGAGGAAAGCAATCTGTTATATAGCACTCTGAATTGTCAGTTTGCCATCGCTAGTAAACAATCTAAAAATACCGAAACAGATTCTACAATATATTGTACTAGGAAACATTTCTACGGTCAAAAATTTAATGATAAAAATGAGGCTGATAAGACATATTTGGTATCTAGTTTTGTAAAGACATCTAATTGGGGAAAAACATTCGAAGAACTTCCAGAGCTTAAAGGTTATTTAGTTAATTATTTTGAAGCTTTCGATTCTCAACTTTTAGTTATAACTCAAGATGATGCATACAATAGACATTCGACACAGAAAGTTTGGATATCAAAAGATTTCAAAACCTTTAAAGAAGCACATATGCCAACGCAATTAAGATTTATGATAAATGGTTTAATCTCTGAAGACTCAGTTGGTAGACTAACTATGCCAATTTTGAGAACAAATCCTGATAAAAAGGACTCAAGTGATAAAAATGAAGATAACAAAAAAATGCACCATACAGACAGCGTTGTCTCAGACATTTTAATATCTGACTCAAGAGGTACAAAATTTACTTTCATTGAATGGATGAATAGTAACGATGTAACTTATAGACAAATAAGTTCTTTCAAGTATTTAAAAGGAACTCTTTTTGGACATACACAGGAATATCCCAATCTTGGAAATAAAGGGCCAAGCTTTGAAATGATATTGAGATCCAAGGTTTCTGTTGATAACGGTAACACATGGTCCAATTTGAAGATTGTCGACCCGGAGAATAAGTCTAAATATTCATGTAACATCGACATTCCTGAGAGCTGTTCTTTGAATATTATGTCAATGTTTGGTACTCCTGACTTTATTACCCCTGGTATTATGATGGTAAATGGTGCTGTTTCCGATGGACACCATGCATCTTGGAATGAAACAAAAACTTTTATATCTAGAGATGGTGGTGTTAGTTGGAAATTGGCTTTTGAGTTCCAAACCGCAACTGCATTTGGTGATCATGGGAATGTTATCGTTGCTGTTCCATATGATCCTGAGAGTGATGACGACCCACAATCTGAATTTTACTATTCTCTTGATCAAGGTACAACATGGACTGAATATCAGTTAGAAAAAACGATTCTCCCAATGCAGCTAATTAGCACTACGCCGGATGGATCTGGCCTGACGTTTATTTTAAATGGTTTAAGTATGGATAGCACTGGTGGCAGTAGATGGCGTTGGAATGACAAAAAGGAGACGAATTTTGTCTATTCAATAGATTTTTCTGATGCTTTTGAAGAAAAAGCTTGTGTTGATAGTGACTTAGAAAAATGGTATGTTGCTGGTGGAAATTGTATCAATGGTGCTAAATATAGGTTTGACAGAAGAAGGGCTGATTCCAAATGTTTAATGAGAAAGATTTATGATGATCTGGCATATACAGAAGAAATTTGCGAAAAATGTTCTGATGATGACTATGAATGCTCGTACGAATTTGTTAAAGATAGCAGTGGAAAATGTGTTGCTGATTTTGAATTATTGAGTTTATCTGGCTCCTGTGCTAAAGCTAAAAATGGAAAAATAAGTCTAAAGCCAAAACAGCGCATTGTCAATACTCTATGTAAGGTTGATATGAAAATTGAAGACGTTTTAGTCCCATGTACTGAAGTTGATTCCCCAGAAAACCCAGATAATATTATAACTGTATCTGAAAACAAGTTTGACAGTGCTTTACTGACCTACAAATACTTCGATACGGCTTCTGATGAATCCTTATTAATGATGACATTGGATAATGAAGTCTATGTATCTCATGACGGTGGTAAGAATATAAAGAAGGTAAATACTAATAGAGAGAAAATAGTTGAAATTGTGTTCAATCCTTTCTACAGTAAAGATGCATATTTGTTTGGTAGAGATGGAGGTTTATATATAACTCACGATCGAGGACAAACCTTTACTAAATCCCAATTACCCGAGACTAGACAATTGGGTTTAAAGTTGGAATTCCACGCTACAAAACAAAACACTTTTATTTACTATGGTGGTAAGGATTGCGATTCAATGTTTAGTGAAAAATGTCATGCAGTAGCATATATAACAACAGATGGAGGTGAAACCTTCTCAGAAATGCTAAATAACGGGATCCACTGCAAATTTTCTGGATCTACATTCAAAGATCCATATAATGAAGATCAAATTATTTGTCAAATATTAGATTCAAGTAATGGTAAAAAGAAATTAGTATCATCTACTAACTTCTTCAAGTCTGATTCACAGACTGAAACTCTTTTTGAAGAGGTAATTGGCTTCATGTCAACCGGAGAATTTCTAGTAGTCGCCTTACCTCATGGAGATGATGAATTAAGAGCATATGCCACTTTAGATGGTAAGGAGTTTGCTGAGGCCAACTTACCAAAAGATCTATCTGATATTAAACAAGAATCCTTTACGATTTTAGGTTCCGAATCAGGATCTATTTTTATGCATTTAGCGACAAGCCAAAATATCCAGGGTGAATTTGGGCGTTTGTTGAAGTCTAACTCCAATGGTACTTCATTTGTGTCATTAGAATCAGCTGTTAACAGAAATTCTGCTGGGTTTGTAGATTTTGAAAAGATTCAAGGTCTTGAAGGTATAGTGTTAATTAATGTGGTTGAAAATACTGATGAAGTTGAGAGAGGAACAACTAAGACTAAGAAGTTAAAATCAAAAATTACCTTCAATGATGGTTCTGATTGGTCATTTATAAATCCACCATTAAAGGATAGTAATGGAAAAAAGTATACCTGCTCAGGAAAGGGTTTAAAGAAGTGTTCTTTACATCTTCATGGTTATACCGAAAGGAATGATATAAGAGATACTTTCTCCTCTGGGTCTGCATTTGGAATGTTAATCGCTGTTGGTAATGTTGGTGAACATTTACTACCAAAAGATGAATGCTCAACATTTATGACAATTGATGGGGGTGCTACATGGACAGAGGTAAGGAAAGGCCCATTTCAATGGGAATACGGTGATCACGGTGGTATTTTAGTATTGATCCCTGATGGATCCGAATCGGATACTTTATTGTATTCAACAGATTTTGGTAAAACATGGATCGACTATAAATTTGCCGGAGAAAAAATTCAAATGAGGGATATTGTTACTGTGCCAAGAGATTCTGCAATGAGATTCTTAATAATAGGGCAATCCAATTCAATTAGAGGCGGTACCACAACTGTCTTTAGTGTTGATTTTTCCAAGATCTTTTCAAGACAATGTGTTTACGATCTCGACAATGCCTCGAATGATGATTTCGAGTTTGTATCATTCAATCCTGTCAAAAACCAATGTCTGTTTGGTCATCAAGCTGAATATTTAAGAAAAATCCATACAGACTGTTTTATAGGAAGTGCTCCGCTTGAGGAGTCTTTCAGAATTGTTAAAAATTGTTCGTGTACAAGGAATGATTTTGAATGTGACTATAATTATTATAAAGCCAACGATGGTACTTGTAAATTAGTCGAAGGGTTAACTCCATCTGATCCAAAGGATATATGTAAAAAAAATCCTGACGCTTATGAGTACTTTAAACCTACTGGTTACAGAAAAATCCCACTCTCAACCTGTGTGGATGGCTTAAATCTAGAAGGAACTTCGAGCCCATTGCCTTGTCCCGGCAAAGTGGAAGAATTCAGAAAAAATCACAAGATTAATGGAAGATCATTTTCACTACTATTCATTTTACCTTTCTTGATTCTTTTAGGTATTGCTTGGTTTATCTATGATCGTGGAATTCGTAGAAATGGTGGGTTTTCAAGATTTGGTGAAATTAGACTAGGAGATGAAGTAATTGAAGAAAACAATGTCGACAAAGCTGTGAACAATATAGTTAGAACAGGTCTTTTATTGACTTCAAGTGTTTTTTCGGGATTGCAATTGGTCAAAAGATTTATTGGTAAGAGCTTTCAAAGTTTAAGAGAACGTGTAACGGGTAGGAGAGGTCCAAGTTATACCACCTTATTCAATGATCAGTTTTTGGAAGGAGCCGATGACCTTTTGGAGGGTCATGATGAAGATGCAAATGACTTGACTAGTTTTTTATCTAATGACAATAATTTTGATATCGATACTGAAGATGACGGAAACACTTTTGCACCATTTAGAGAAGAAGCGAGTGAAGAGGACCATGGTCCTGTAACTGGAGACTCCTCGAATAATGAAGAGGTTTCTTCTTAATGACAATGAAGTCCACTATTAATAAACACTTTTCAAACTAAATAAAAGAGTGATTTGTATTTAATATAAATAAATTAAATAAAAAAATAATGCCTCCTTGATTAAATATTCCAGACTATCGTAATATAAATATATTAACTTTAGAGTGCCCGTGTTTTAGTGATCAATAAACAGTTCCAATAACAAGTATGTTGTAAACTTACAGAAAGTGTATTATTGCGAAGTTACCTTTATGAAACTCGATAGCCGATGTTGTTTCAGATTGTTGAGGTTGCCATTAAAATAGATTATGCCATATTTTTGTATATTATTCAGTAATAAAAAATATCACAAAGAGAATTAATTAAATGTATCTTTAGCTTAGCATACAGATCTCCACCATAAGACTCCCTTGAATAATCGTAGAACCATATTTAGGGTAACATATACCAAATTAACTGTATAATTAAATAATAACTAAAATTTATGAAAAGCTAGCCAATCAATACATCATTAAGAATTCACGTATTAACTTAAGTGCTTTAAGGATATGATGTTATTACTAAAGAGGTATTGTAATGTGACCTTCTTTTATTCCGTGCTAATCTTCATCTTAGAAAACAAATTATTCTTTCATATCTAAATGACAACTCTCTATATAGTTTAACTAATGTAATTGTGTAGAGAATTATGTTGTGGTTTTTCTACCGAATCGTTCATAGTAATAGATTCTTTATTTATTTCCAAGGACATTCTTAATAAGTTGATATTGATCCAGTGTATTAAAGTATATAATATACACATGGGAATATAATTAACATGACAAGTGTCAATTAAGATCTTGTCATTTCTTATATAAAGTGTTGGAAAAGTTTTAACGTCAGAAATAACACTTTCGTGTAACATAACATTTCTTTATCCTATGTGAATAATGTCGTAGTACTGTATTATTTGGCCTGTTTTTGTTATTTAATTGTATATTGAATTTGGTATACGTTAGAATGAAGGCTGGTAAGCGTTTATTCTATAGGATCTTAAGGGTTGAGATCTGTAAGTTAAAGTAAATATACTAGTTAATAATAATAAAGTTCTATATTCTTTTATGTACAAAGTAAGATACTAAATAATATACAATAATATACAATAATATACAATGATCTCTTTAAATATCAATGTTAATAGCATGTAACAACATTCTTGTAGTGACACATATTTCTTCACCTTCAAGGTTCGTATGAAGTAACCTCGAAGTAGTCTCGAAATAATACAGTATTACGACATTATTCATATAGGATAAAGAAATGTTACTTTACACGAAAGTGTTATTTCTGACGTTAAAACTTTTCCAACACTTTATATAAGAAATGACAAGATCTTAATTGACACTTGTCATGTTAATTATATTCCCATGTGTATATTATATACTTTAATACACTGGATCAATATCAACTTATTAAGAATGTCCTTGGAAATAAATAAAGAATCTATTACTATGAACGATTCGGTAGAAAAACCACAACATAATTCTCTACAAAAGTATTTGCTTCTGACGTGTCAATAATATCTAAACATTGTATATAAAGTCTGGTAAGATCTTAATTGACAATTATCATATGTACTATATTCCCATGTGTATATGTCAGAATTATGAGGTAACACGTGATATATACGTATTACGACATTATTCATATAGGATAAAGAAATGTTACTTTACACGAAAGTGTTATTTCTGACGTTAAAACTTTTCCAACACTTTATATAAGAAATGACAAGATCTTAATTGACACTTGTCATGTTAATTATATTCCCATGTGTATATTATATACTTTAATACACTGGATCAATATCAACTTATTAAGAATGTCCTTGGAAATAAATAAAGAATCTATTACTATGAACGATTCGGTAGAAAAACCACAACATAATTCTCTACAAAAGTATTTGCTTCTGACGTGTCAATAATATCTAAACATTGTATATAAAGTCTGGTAAGATCTTAATTGACAATTATCATATGTACTATATTCCCATGTGTATATGTCAGAATTATGAGGTAACACGTGATATATACGTATTACGACATTATTCATATAGGATAAAGAAATGTTACTTTACACGAAAGTGTTATTTCTGACGTTAAAACTTTTCCAACACTTTATATAAGAAATGACAAGATCTTAATTGACACTTGTCATGTTAATTATATTCCCATGTGTATATTATATACTTTAATACACCGGATCAATATCATCTAATTAAAAATGTCCTTGCAAACAACTAAACAATCAACTACTATTAATGATTCTGTAAAGAATCCACAACCCTCTGATTCTCTACATGGCTTCCCCGCCAGGACTTCATTCAAAGAAGATTTGATACCCAAATTTACTGGAAACAGTAACGTTAAATTACTATTCAAGATACAAGAAAGTACTTGAAGAAGAATTAACAAAATATTCTTGTTACTTCAAAACGAGGAAATTATCTAGAAGTAACAAGATATTAAGGATAAAATCTCATATCTGAGAAAATACATAAAGACGAAAGTCTATTATTATTATCCGAAATAAAGTGAAAATAGTCTATCTATTGCCACTTTACAGGGAGATACTGGATATAAACTCGAAAGAGCTTATAAATTCCTGATTAATTACATTATACAAATCAAGGATCCAAAGTGGATAAAACCCCTTGGATTAATTCAAATAACCTTATTCTAAAAAATGTGATTAATAAAAACAAACAGTCCGGTAACAAAACAGTCAGAGTTGTAACAAACTCGACTAAAAGGTCAACCTGATTACCATAATAAGGAAGACAAAAAATCTAGTTCATGATGACGATATAGATATGGCATAAATCATAGATAATAGAGTAAAATGATGAATAATCTTCACAGGAGGTGAAGTATAGAGCGAAATGAGAAATTATACAACAAGTAATCGATTGCTAATAGCAAATTTCGAATTAACGTGCCACTGACTCTGGAAAAACCGTTTAAACAGCGTATTAATATTACTAATAAGCAGGACAACAGATAGGTTTATTACAAACTGAGGCAGATGGTAAAAAGGACCCTCTCACACCCACGCGACAAATTCAGCCGTTTTTAGATTGACGAGATAAGGCAGAAGGTAAGACCTATACTCATATCTCAGGCATGATAAGCAACAAGGTTTCAAAGATGAGCAAGAGGCAGGATGTAAGACCTACACTCACACCTTAAGTATGATAAGCAACAAGGTTTCAACGATGAGCAAGAGGCAGAATGTAAGACCTACACTCACACCTTAAGCATGATAATCAACAAGGTTTCAAAGACGAGCAAGAGGCAGAATGTAAGACCTTCACTCGCACCTTAAGCATGATAATCAACAAGGTTCCAAAGATGAGCAAGAGGCAGAATGTAAGACCTACACTCACACCTTATTCATATTCGCAAACCAGGGTTTACAAGATGAGCATGCGGCATATATCCTCTCCTCATACCTGCGCCGACACCGCTATTATCAAATACGACTTAATATAATAGTAATAGACAATTCATTATTGTTGGAAATTCTTTCGAATATCTTACGTAGGCCAAGAGAGCCCAATATCGAGCCAACAATATGTCATTACACACTAATTCAGTTTAATCATGCACAAACAACTTGATATCACATTATCTTTCATCTAGACTGACGTAAAATGAGGACGAACCTCAATATGCATCAGTATCTTTGCCATATATATGAAGAAGAACTTCAATATGAATAAGTAACTCCATATGATATTCCTGAGGACGAACCTCGGAATGAAGATTCTCAAACTGACATAAAATGAAGAAGAATCTCAATATGCATCAGTATCTTTGCCAGACATATCTGAGAACGAACCTCAATATGAATCTATAAATTCACATCAAATTTCTGAGGACGAACCTCTGATTGAAGAACTATTTGTACAAGACGTATCTGAAGACGAACTTCAATATGTATCATTAACTTCAAGTGAAAGCTCTGATGAAAAAACCTCGGAATGAAGAAGTATCTGAATTCGAGACGCGTGTAGACTAACATCACACAACAACTGGATAGTGGTAAAAAACTTACATATAGATCATGCATTACCATATGCTGATCTACAGGAGGTGAATATATATACCACATCCGTATGAACCGAAGGTGGTTCAAATAAATAAAGCTTTATATGGTTAAAGCAAAGTCCGAAAGAATGGAATGATTACTTAAGAAAATATCTAAATAGTTGATCATTCTATGACTCGGAATATAAATCAAGTATCCATTTTCTAAAGATAGATTTACAGCTCGTAAACTAGAAAAACTATTAGAACAAGTTCGAAAGAACGTAACTGCTATAGAAAAAATATCTGGTTTATTTAATGTTACTGACATTTTAACAAAAAACAGTAACGCAAATTCAATTCAAGAAATTGTTTGAATGCTCGGAAAATAAGTTACACCCAGGAGACATTCTTCGTATAACTGAGCTAGGAGAATAAAAATCCAAGGACAAGAAGAAGATGTTGATGATCAGTTAAGAAGATCGTAAAAACATGTCTTTACGGAGGTG
>NW_001834532.1:0-18769 GCF_000150035.1 Vanderwaltozyma polyspora DSM 70294
CAACTTAGTAGCAAAATCAGACAAATATTGCCTAACATACAAAAATGTTCAAAAAACTCGTTCATAGAAATAATAAAATCCGGGGTCCCAGATCACAAGCCCATATTTATTAGTAGATTTATTAGTGTCACCAATGATATTTGTTCATACAATAATTATATGGATACCCATGTTTCTTATTACCAGCAGAGTTGTAAGAGAGATAGAGTAAGGTATCGACATATTGAAGGAGTATTGAACGAAAAGAAGCTTTTGGGCATTCAAGACTTGGAAAATAAGGAAGTAGAGACCAGTTTAAAGGTATCAAAGAAGAATGATAAATTAAAACTCAATACAGAAAAAAAGGTAGAAGAGATGAGTATTGAAAATCCATTTGTTAAAGACAATACTGTTAAATATCTTAACCCATATCTAGATAGAAGGAATATGGAATACCACGAAATTTCTGAAAGTGAAAATGCGATAAAGGGAGGTAAGAAAAATATGACGACTACTCCCCAAAGATCCCCAAAACTCTCAAAAGAAGAATGGAGGAATGAATGGTTCAAAAACTTGAAAATGATTACAGTATACTTTGAAAATCAATTACCAAACAATCAATCTTCAAGTAAAGAGGTTGATAAATTATTTCTATGCATGTCTGAAACCTTTAGAGATAAACTAGGATCGATTGTAGTTGATTCCTATTCTGATAAAGTTGATATATTGATTTTAAAAAGTGAATTGTCTAATTTCAAATCTTTAGATTCACCTGTTTCTTATACTTTAGCTAAAAGTAGAAATTTGTCTGGTAAGGGTGTCAGAATTTGGCCTTTTAAGAAGACGGTACGATTTCTTGAAAATTTAAATGTTGGTTTTGATAAAAACAACTTGACCCTAGGTATATCTCTGGACAAAGGCGGAACTGAGGTTACCAAACAGCCAATGTACAGCCCCTCAAATGACATTGATACTAATGCTGAATCAAATGTAGTTTTTGGAGTTGTTTTAGATGGAGGTGACAATAAAATTACTGATTCTGTCAATTATCCAAATGGAGGGACAACGAATTTATTGCATGAAACAGGTGACGAAGGAAGAAATGGCGATACTGGGGGTAATTCCAGTCCAAAAGACGTAATAAAAATGGACGGACCAGAGGAAGATAAGCCAAATGAAGATAAACCAAATGAAGAAAAACCAAATGAAGATAAGCCAAATGAAGATAATAATATGGAAATGGAAATTAAAATGAAGAACAAAGAACTTACTCCAAATTACTCGTCAGATGGTTCTATGGATCAAATAGGATTGTATAGAGAATTAATTTCTGCAGAACAATCACTTGACGAAATAGAGATTATAGATGACGAGGAAATAAATAGTGACGAAGAAACAAATAGTGACGAAGAAATAAATGGTGACGAAAAGGGATTACTATTGAACAATAGTCCAGTTGAAATAGAATCTCAACATTGGGGGACGCTGGTTGATTTAAGTGCCAGTGAAGAAGTTTATCAAACCAAGACCGTTCCAAGTAAAAAAGATAAGGCTGAAAATCAATTTGAAGTAAATGAAACTATCGTCGAAGTCGAAACAAATCAAATTCACAAGAATACAGATGAGAATTTTGAGTTGCCGAAGGAAAATTTATTAGAATCTTTAAAGCTCCAAAATAAACAGTTTATCATAGAAGATAAGAAAAAATGTGAAGAAGTAGAATATTTGAAAAACTTACTAGAAATATCATTGCATGCTCTTCAAGTAAGAGATACTGCCTTAAACAATGCTAAAAATTTAATACAAAAATTGTCTGGGGAACTATCAGATCAGGAAATCAAAATTGCATCACTTTCGAGTAAATTAAAAGCCACTCAAAAAAGTGCGAGGTCTAATAAAAACAATGGACCTCTATTATAAATCCGCGTCTATATATTACCTGATGCAAAACCAAGAAGGAGGATCTGCTACAGAAGATAGAAAGTTTTTATTTCTTGTCAGTCCTTCTCCTATAGCCACATTAATTTTATTACAATCACAAAAGCAAAAAGCATATGTTATTCAATACTTATAGAATAATAACAATCAAGTAAATAGATACAGATATATACTTAATCAAAGAAATATTAAAATAATAATAATACTATCAGCCAATCAATAGTTGATCAATTTTTTAATTGAATTTACAGAAATTTCAATTATTTAAGTTAAAATAAATTATCCGATCATAATTGTTCCGAAATGACAGAAAAAACCTCCGAAATTATCAAACATTTTTCCGGGACGAAAGGCGAAGGCCCATCGATTTTCAGATTTTAAAAGTTTGTTATTCTCTTCAGCAGAAATTTGAAATTTGAAAATTGAAGATATTATCAAAAGTAGTATAAAGACACGAAAAAGTTGACAAAATCATGATTTGTCATCTGTAAGTAGTGGTTAATTAATCTCTTGTTGAAGTCATTCAAGAACTGCTAAATATTTAAGATAGGATTTGTGGAATTTCTATTTTTATTTTATCATCTTTTCGTGATAACAAACAAGAACGTGGATCATTCCAAAAATATTGAATCTGGAGTGCATTAAAATTTAATAATTTAGGAAGTACCTTTATATTTCTTAGCTGAATACCTTTAAATTTAAAGATAATCAGAGATAAGTAGTAAGAGGAACTATAACAACAGCTGTAATAATAAGGGATTTTTATTTTATAATAACTAGATGAATGGTGGAGTTAACTGGTAGTAAAAATAATGCTTCTTCATCCAAGAGAAGTAATGCTGAAGATATTAGCGATAGAGATAAAAGCGAGAGTTTAGATGATGATAATGTCAAAACAAAATCCAAATTACCCTTTTCATGGTTATTTTCAAATCCTTTGAAAAGAAAACGTAGGAAAATTATTGTAACTAATGATTCAGACGATAATATTTCTACGATTGAGTCGAGCCAAAGCCAAGAACTAGAAGTTAATGAATTGAATTCTGTCAAAAATTCTGAAGGATCAAATTTAAGCGACTCCTCTTATGAAGGTGCTGAGTCCTCAGATAGCCTAGATGAATTTTTATCACCTGAAAACCATAAACTAAATAATTCAAGTACTGAGGACTCCGATGAAATGAATTCAGAAATCGAAAGTGTCGATCTTCCAGAAGTTGATATGACTGATTCAGATAAATCATACCATGATTTTACATCAGAAGAAAGTTTAGAATTAATAGGACATTCAGAAGCAGGGAGAAGATCAAATATAATAGATAATGAAAATTCATCGAGTTTAGAAGATGCTTCTGTTTCTGATTTAGAGATAAAACTTAATGAAAGGATAAAAGAATTAGAATCACAATTAGACGAAGAAAAAAAGAGTAGCTCATTTTTTAAGAAAACTCTTATGGAACTATCTGATGAAGTATTCAAGTATGAAGTTCAAGTTTCTGGATTAAATGCCAAAGTATCTAGTCTAACAGAAAAAAATATGTCAGCAGTAAAATATTACAACCAAATTAGCAATGAACTACAATTGGTATCATCAGAACTTAATAGTAAATCTTATTTTATGAAGGATTCATATAATAATGTAGAAAATAAATCACAAAATGAAGATAATATCAATCAGAAGGAAACGACTTCTACAGATGATCTTAATAAAGATAAAATGCTGGAAAAGTACAGTTTGGAACATATTAAGACAATGTACGAAGCATCAGAAAACAAATTATTAAAAAGATTGCAAAGAATTGAAAAAAAACAAAAAGAAATAGAAAAATATTTTAGTGATGAACATGGTGGGACAAATTTTAATGATTTAACAGTAGAAAGTGATATTATCAGTGAATTAAAACAGAACTTGATAAAAAAAAATGAGGAATGCAGAAGACTAAAGGATCAATTAGAAGTACGATGTAATAATTTAAAAAAAGCTGTACATATAGAAAAATTAAAATCCTACTCTAAGAACAAGGCATATTCTAATTATGTTGACTCTTCAAAAAAATCATTAGTTGAGAATGAAAAGCTCAGGGAAGCACTCAATTTAGCAAAAAATAAATTACATGAAATATCAATATTAACATCCATATTCTATAAATTTTCTCATTCTACTCTAACTGTTCTTATTCCTGCCTATAGAGAAATCTTTGTGAAATCTTACAAATATATAACTTTGGATAAAAATCCGATTAATGTAAAGAATGAAGTTGTAAATCGGCTCATTGCACATTTTGATGCAAAGAATTTTGCCCAGAAGAATGAACAACAAGAAATACCAGGAAGCAACACTCCAGGAGCACAATACCACATACCATTATCCAGTACTTCTGGAGCTTATATGAATCAGCATCAGAATATTTCAGTATTAGAAGCAAATGGTACTGAGCATACCGACAATAATAAGGCTGGATTGAAAAGAACACATAGCGATGATTCAATAAATAGCAGAATGCAAAATAGGTCTAAGTACATGTTTAAACGTGATGAATTTGAAAAAATAAAAAAAATGGCATTGTCCAATGCAGTACCGTCAAATATGAACACAGATCAAACTTCAACAAGATCACACTCCTCTACGTCATCATTACTTCAAAATACTGGTAAGAATCAGAATTTATCGACTATATCACAAGGAAATAGAGAAACTTTAAATAAAGTTAATCTTGGTTTCAATAAATCACAAGTTGTATCAAATTCCAATGCCATTACGAACCGCGTACAGAACTCAAATGCCCAATATAAATCAAATCCGTTTTTTGAAGAAATGATGAAATATCAAAATTCCAATAATTATCACTCAAACCAAGTACCAAAATTACCGATGAATTCTATGGAATTTACTGATGAATATTATCAGTATCTTTCCACATCACTTTTGAGCCAAGCTTCAGATCATCTGAGACCAATAATTGCTGAAAAAATACTCAAGTCAAAAATAGATTTCGAGAAACAATTAGAAAAAAGGAGAACAAATGATTTATTTAAAATAGCAGGGGAGCCTCAAAAAAGTGAAATTAATATTACTAGAAATGAAAATAAAGAAAAGAAAGAAGGTCATGAAAATATAGAAGATAAAGAAGATCATGAACATAAAGAAGATAAAGAAAAGAAAGAAGATCATGATACTAATAAAAATGCCAATGGGTATGCCAGAGATACATGCACGATTAGAGAAGAATCTGTCATTAAAGGAACAGCCAAAGAAGAATATGTTTCAATTAAAGATGGAACGATTGTTCGATCACCGAATAATAATAACGTCACAAATGTTAGCAGTGAATATTCTTGTCTTCCAGAAATTTCCACTAACTTAAATAAGAAGATCAGTGTTTAACTCTGGAATATACTCGGGCAACAAATCTAATCCTACAAATTCTAATCCCAATACCAATACTAATACCAATACTAATACCAATACTAATACCAATACTAATACCAATACTAATACCAATACTAATACCAATACTAATACTAATAGTCATACTAATAGTCATACTAATAGTAATACTAATACCATTAGTGCTACTTCCAAGGAGAATAATGACATCATTTTCAGAAATAATCAGGAGAGGAGAGCTGAAAATATTATTATAGAAATTGATGATGATGATTGAGACTTCCAAAAATCAAACTACATTTCTAGTATTATAATGATAATATTTAATAAATGACTATAGTAGTTTCAAAACGATACTGATAAATAAATTATCTTCAGCACATAATCCCTTGGCACTTTAAATATACCAATTTAATATTAAAAATAATTTTGTCATAACAAAAGCTCCCATCATATTTCAAAAATTTTTTGCATCCATTATTTTTAAACTTAATTATCTATATAGATACCATTTATACATATAAAATAATCACAATATTTTTACCATTATTATTATTAACATATTATCTTAAATAATACTGAAAAGGCCTTTTTTAGGCAATTTACTTTAGTAATTGCTAAAATTTTGAAAATATTTTTGCTGATACTTCCAAGAATTTGCAAAATATCGTTTAGGATTAATTTAGTTTTATACAGAGTTGAAGAGATATTTATTATTACACACTGAAGTAAATTCAATAGACAAGTTCCTATGCGAAACGATTTATAACAATCTATATAAACAGAATTTTAAATCATGGAAGGAGATTTACTCTGAAATTAAGTTTTTCAATTTCTCAAGATCCAACTCCAAACCTATAGAATTATTATTATTCTTTGCAGCTTCATAATAACATATAGCGTGGAAATACTTTCCGTTATATTCCATACTTCCTTTCCATGTCCATTCACCTAAATCTTCGTCGTACAAAGCAGACACTGTTTCCTTACAAATAGGACATTGAAATGACATATCTTCTGAAGACTCAGGAACAACCACATATTTTTTACGTAATAAGTTTTCATCTATCAATATGGCTCTTTCAGATGTATTTGGTGAAGTTTCTTTAGCTGCATCATACATAGAACCGCTTGATATGGCTCTTGTGGAATTTTCTACGTTTGCAGTCGTTACCTTTGCCGTATTATCTAAAGTATTAGATGTCGATACAATCTCATCATCCTTGAAGATTACCCACTGTGAATCATGCAAATACCAGTTTCTCGATTGAATATTTTTTTGGCTTGTACTCGATATTCCTCCAGCATTACCTGAACCAGTCAAAGTATTTTCTGAACCTTTTATCCTTTTGTTTATTCTGAAATGCCAGTCTAGATGGTCACTTTGTAATCTACGTTCCTCGAGGGAGTTACCAAATCGTTTACCACATACATTGCACTTTTTAGGTTTTGAACGATAAAGAGTGTTAATTAAATTATTATGAACAATCTCATTATTACCAACAATTGTTTTTTGAGAGATTTGTAAAGATGGAGTGTTCAATATATCTATGTTAACTGTTGCAAAGTAAGCTTTACAGTCTGATAAAATGTTGTGAAGTTCTGTTACAGAAGGCAGCGGTGCTTTCTTAGAGTCTGCATCTATTTCTGACGCACCAGAATGCCCTTTATTAAAAGTAGAAAACAAATTTACTACGGAATCTTTTGGAGGTTTATAAACCAACCCTTCTGATTCCAAAGATTCATAAAGCTTATGCAGTTTTGAAAGTTTACTTGCTTTTTCAAATTCTGAGAAATCTTGTCCTGTTAATAATGTAGAAGTAGGAAATAATGCAGATGCGCCAGGTGGTTTTAAGCCCAATGAGTTACCAAACAATGGATTATGGCTAGATCCTTGTTGTCGCTGCTGTTGTTGGTCGATGTCTCCTAAAGGATTGAATTGGTTTTGCTTTTTTTGTAATTGTTGTTGCTCTTTTTGGTACTGTTCTTGCCTTAATCTTTCCTGTAATAATTGTTGATCTTGTGCAAATACTTGCATCAATTGCATTTGAACAGGTTTCAAAGCTGCTGTAGTTAGTTTTTCCTTTTGAAGTTCTTGTTTTAATTGGGATAGTACTACTAATTTAATATTTAATTTCTCGTCATCTGGTTTTTCTTTTAGTCTCTCAGTTGTTAATAAATTTAATTTATCAATCTCTTTTAACAGTAGAGGTACGGTTGGAGTTGGCAACATTGATTGGAAATTCTTTTGATGTAATGCGCTTGCTTTAATTAAAAATTGTTCAATTTTATCTAAAGCCGATTTATCGAATAATGGTAAACCCGTGGACTCATTTGGAGCCATCCAAGTTTTAAACATACTTATTAGTTTTTGTCTTACATTATTATCAACTAAAAGATAAGTTTTTTTGTAAAGTTGAAATAGGTTTCTGCTAAAGTATATAGTGTATGGACTTCCAGCATTTTTACAAATTGAATCTAAAGTATAAAAGGCATACAGTTTTTGTTTTGGTACACATTTTTCAATTCTTGATTCCAATGAGTCTACAAAATATTGCGCATATGATATATTTTCTTCCGCCATTTTTGTCAAAGTAGTAATAATTGGTCTTGAATTAAAGGTCAATTCCTCCAGGATACTAGCGAAATCCTTTACGATTGCATCTGCTTCCGAATCCATCACTGTTTAAATAATATATATATGAATATATATGCGAGTGTCAGAGTGTGTATATGTATGCAAACTGTTACTATGGGTAATTCTCAAAAGAGTATTGATGTATTCAATGATGTGAATAAATTTTAATTGTCCTGTAATGAAACACCAATGAGAAAATGGGCTAATTAAATATAAAATGAAACTTGATAATTTTCTTTTGTAATAAACGGTTATGGCAAAAGAAATATTATTAATATGCAGTGGAAGATAAAAGTAAGATGAAATAAATTAAAAAACAAAGTAATTGAATAACACAGATGAGCACAGACTTGTTTCCAACAAAACTATAAAGGAAATATTCTAAACTGTATAGAATCTCTTCCTTGATGTTACTATTAAATTCTAGTATCCTCTCTTTCTTTTCTTCTATAAGGTTTACTTATATTTTAAGAATAAATATGCAAAAAGGTAATGTTCAGTTCTTGTATCAGAGTAGAGTTAAAGACAACAATATAAGTATAGAAACTATTCAAATCGAATACGCTTATATCTATATTGTTGGTGTATCAGACCAAGAGACGTTCCAATAAGTGTACGATCAGGTTATAACTTCAACTGGTTTATTAGTTAATCTTCATTATTTTACATTTTTATAAATTTTTTAAATTTCGAAATTATAAATTGAAATTTGATATTTACCTGTTTAGGAACACGTGGATTTCCTATTTAGGAACGGTATGTTCCTAAATAGGTAAAATAGAGAATAGACAGGAAAGATATTAACAATATGTACATACAACGAAGGAACGAAGGAACGAAGAGACATAACAGCAGCAAAGTCTAACTTTAAATACACTTCGTAACAATATCCCAACAATACCAACGATCCCCTACCACAACGTTCAAATAAAAACACTAGTTGATGTACCTGTCATCTCCCCCCATATAAAGCATATATGTGAAAGAATGAAATCAAATAAATGAATATGAATACAGATCAACGAAATGTAAAGAAACATGCTCAATCAATAACAGTGTGCAATGACACCAAATGAAATAAAATTAATGACACACATTCTTACAAGATGATAAAAATATTCTTGCCTATAAATACATCACTCTAATTGAAACTGAAAAAGAACTCTACCTCTCAGTTCCCTATCAATCATCAATCCCAACTTCACACGATTCTATTCCAGATCAGTTAGTCATCGCCAACCATATTCTGAAATAAAAAGTGTATTAGTCAATCAATCAGGCACTGTCCAGTAGTTACCGATCTGTTTAAATGTCCTTTCCAAGACGAGTAACAGCAAATTAGACATCCTAACAGGAAACAGGGAAGAAACGAAGGAGGAAAAAAAGTTTCAAAAGTGAAAAATTTCATTCAAACCAACAAACTTGGTCATAAAGATCATGATGAATTCAGTATCCATTTGTCAGTTTCTGGCTTTAAGAGTCACATCCCTGATTGATCCTAACAAAGTATAATGTAATCCCTGGAAATTTATATTTAAATAAAAATATTGCAAAAATTCTGGTTTGTTCCATCGTTCATCCTTGACATATATCCTTATCATAAGATCTAGAGATCTATCGAGAACCTTACTGCTGTTGTAGACTAAGTGAGAAACCAATTTGTTATATCTATTTTTATTTATTCATCCAATATTCCTGTTTATACAATTACTACCTCCGATAACAATTATTCATAATGGCTAGCAACGATAAGAAACAATCTGGTGTTGCACGTTTGCTAGGTTCTGCTTCTGCAGGTATTTTGGAAATTGGTGTCTTCCACCCTGTGGATACTATTTCCAAGAGATTAATGTCTAATCACACAAAGGTTAGCTCTACAACTGAATTGAATCGAGTTATATTCCGTGAACATTATTCTGAGGCATTTGGCAAGAGATTTTTCACTTTATTCCCAGGTCTTGGTTATGCTGCAGTTTACAAAATTTTGCAAAGAGTTTATAAATATGGTGGTCAACCTTTTGCCAACGAATATTTAAATAAACATTTTAAATCTGATTTCGACAATGCCTTTGGTGAAAAAACTGGTAAGGCTTTAAGATCTGCTGCTGCCGGTTCAATCATTGGTATTGGTGAAATTGTATTATTACCATTAGATGTTTTGAAAATTAAGAGACAAACTAATCCAGAATCCTTTAAAGGTAGAGGTTTTGTTAAGATATTAAAGGATGAAGGTTTATTCAATTTGTACAGGGGTTGGGGTTGGACCGCAGCTAGAAATGCCCCGGGTTCTTTTGCATTATTCGGTGGTAATGCTTTTGCAAAAGAATATATCTTAGGTTTGAAAGATTATTCAAAGGCAACTTGGGGCCAAAATTTTGTCTCTTCGATTGTTGGTGCTTCTGCCTCTTTGATTGTCTCTGCTCCTCTTGATGTTATTAAAACTAGAATTCAAAATAGAAACTTCGACAATCCAGAAAGTGGATTAACAATCATTAAAAACACATTAAAGAATGAAGGTTTCACAGCTTTCTTTAAAGGTTTAACACCAAAATTATTGACCACTGGTCCAAAGTTAGTCTTCTCATTTGCCTTGGCTCAATCATTAATTCCAATGTTTGATAACATGTTATCAAAATAAACTTGACCATTAAATGAGTGGTTGGTTTTTTTAATAATAATCTTTAACATAAATATAATGAATTCTGTAAATATGTTTACCTTCTGTAAATTTTAAGAATACTGTAATGACATTTCTATATAGCGTTCATTTAACGAAACTAAAATTTCACTAAATTCAATATATTTGCTAAAAATATATACAGGGATATACACCGAAATCATACTGATACAGTATTAACAAACCCAACTACACTAATAAATTGGTAGAATCATCAACATATATTTACATATATATCTCAATCAAATCTGATATTTACTGGCATCAGGATAGATAGATATCTTCAATATTTCATTTAAGCTCATATCAGACAGGCTTGAAAAAGCATTTAGCCTATTTAATAACTCATCACATTGATATATATCTGATAGTTGCACTGGTTTAAATTGATGGATGGCGACCAGATTGAACTAAATACAAATCTAATGAAGGAGCTACTCACGTATACATATATTACCAATTCATTCAGTACAGCCTTACTTATTGTTCGAGTAAAGACTAAAGTCATTGGTTTATGTAACGTTAGGTAATAATAAAGCAGTGTTACTTGAAAAATGCACAGAAATTAATTGAAAACATTTCTAAACAGAGCAAATTGGACTATATACTAAATAAATGAATCCCAATTAAGTACCTCTGATTTACTTTATTACAAGAGATTAAACATAAATATTCTTTATTGTTGGAAAATGACTCAAATCAAGTTGATATTAAGTATGAATTTATTTCAGGTACAAAGTTCCAACAAGACGTTTGGAATGAAATCAGAAAGATAAAAACTGGCAATACCTTGACGTATTCTGATATTGCTGTTAAAATTGGTAAACCTAAAGCTATTAGAGCTGTTGGAAGAGCTTGTGGTGAAAATAAATTACTTCTTTTAATACCATGTCACAGGGTTCTTGGCAAACATGGATCAATCACTGGGTTTGCATTGGGAACTGATATGAAGAGAAAGTTACTCAAGAGGGAGAATATTATAATCTAGGGACATTTGTAATGAGTAATGTATCTATTGTATAGGTTAGTTAACTTTCTAAATTTATTGTTTAAAAGGAGATGATATATATATATATATTACAAAAGTGCTGAATTTTATTTAAGTTATGGTTTTAAAATCTATACAATAGCTGGGTTTGGCAATCTTCTAAAACATGCAACAAATTTATCACCCTTCTTTCTTTCAACTTTCTTACCTTCTTCAGTAGCGTTTCTCATTATTTGAACACATTTATCATTATCTTCCCATTCCTTATCGTATCTTTCGAATAATGGATGTTCTTCCAGATGCTTTACCATCCAGTTATGCAAGTCTTCAACATCAGTAATTGTATAAATTACACCGTTGTCCTTTAAGACGTATGCATATTCACTTAGTAAAGTATTGGTGATGATTCTTGCCTTATGTTTTCTTTGTTTAAAATGAGGGTCTGGGAAACAAAAGAACATTTTTGATAATTGTGCTCTCTGGAAGAAATTTGGTAAGAACTTCATAGCATTACCTCTAATGACATTAATATTTTGATACTGATAATCTTTGGCATGGTTGGTTCTTAATGCAATAATTCTATCCTCCACATAATTGGTGACTTGAACACGGATTTCCATACCTAAAATCAAATCTTCTGGGAATGCAGGTGATAGATCAATTAATAAACCACCAAACCCACAACCAATATCAGCGATGGTGACATCTTTAGTCATTTTACCAGTTGTTGAATCATAATAATGTGGGAATAGTTTCGACCAATTCATATCATCTGGAGAAGTTGGATAGTCTAACTGATGATCGGAAAATGGATTCGAATGAGCTCTTTGACGATAAAATCTTTTCTTTGGTAAATCAAGCTTCTTACCTTCTTGAGCTAACGTAGATTCATCGATCTTAACATGTTTCAATTCTTTACGGTTTTCTTCTTTATTAGTACGATATAGTACACGTCTCGAATTTGGATCACGATTAGGATTTCTTAAATCCATCTTTTTATACAGAACTTTTTTGTCTTTTGATAATACTATTACAAAATCTGCAATATCCTATAAATAAGTCAACGTAATCCAATTCCAAATGCTCACTAATTGTTCAAGTTTGTATTTTATACTTTTAAATCAACTGTATGTTTGATGATGTATCTTGCGATGAGATGAGATGAGATGAGATGAACTGAAAATTTTCATTTCAACTCGCTAACAGAATTAGGTAGGCAGGAGCATATAGGAAGATGTATCAAGAGACAGTAAATGAAGTTTATGTCAATGGATGATTGAAAGGTTGTGATATTTATAATAATAACGTTATCATTTTTATTTACATGATCCGCCTATACAGATATATATAAAGGAATTTTATTTTTTATTATGCACGAATGTTTAATTTTGAAAGGTTTCTCTGATGAGGTTTTGGAAAATATCTGAATTTAAAATAGTACAGACAGGAAAAAAACCAGATCAGACGAAAACAACACATGGATTTTATAGCATTCCAGATTCTCGATCAATTAATTAATCAATCGACTAAATCAATTGCCTTGAGATTCCTTGTTATCGTGGTGTGATTTTAAAGTTAAATATAAAGTTTGAGAACCTTTTTCTAATGTGTTCACTAAACCTGCACCACTTAAGATATGTAATAAACCTAACAATTGTGCTTGTAATTCAGGTTTGGAAGGTAATTTCTTGAATTCATTCAATTGAGCAACATCATAAACTTCAGTTTCGACTTTAGCACCAACGATAAACAATTTATCTTGAGCTTTTTCCAATAACTTTACAATTTTGGCAACATTAGCTGGTGAAGTTTCTTTAAACATAATTGCTGCAGTAGGTCCATTGAACAATGGAAGTAAAGGATGGTTCATATTCTTATCCTTATTCTGTATTGGTGCACTTGGATCTTCCGTATGAGCAGCCCTTAAATAAGCCTTAAACAGATTATTTCTTAGCATAGACAATTTACCACCGTTGCTCTTAATCAAAGATCTATAATGCTCATTCTCCTGTTTCATTAAATTATTATAATGCACGAACAATATCACAGGGTTGGATTCCATCATATCTTTATAATAATCCATCAAAAATGTTTTTCTAGATTCTAAAGGTTTAACAGTTAGTCTTTCAGTGGCATAAAAACGATTAATCAAAACTTTACTTTCTCTCAATAAAGACCCTTGATTGATCTTTAGCAACCCATTGCTCAAATTAATACCAATTGGTAACCTAAATGATTGAATAAACATTTCTTATTGACCTCGTAGTTTCTCTTTAAAATCTTGTTGAAACACAATTCAAATCTTGTCAATACTCGAACTTCTTCTCTTCCAAAAGCCCAAAAAATTCGAATCAAAAGTCCCCTTCAATGGATTCACCAAATATATAACCAATTCAGCTAACCTGTCCTGCAATTGCCTAACACTAGATGCAACTTCCGTCCACCAAAGTTTCATCAAATTTCGAAACCTTTCAGATTCTTGTCTTTAAAATATCGAATATTTTTTTCTGATATCTGTTGGCTTACGCTTCTTTATCGTCATAGTTAAGAACGATATAAAAATGAATAATAAGTCAAGATAAGTCAAAGGGACATAAAAATAACAAACAATAGGATATAGCATCAGAATAGAGACTAGAGACATAAGGGTATCGGGATTACGTTTGATCGAGTCTATAATTTGTTTTATTGTTTTAAATTTTGGTTTATTTATTCCTTTGTTGCATTTTATTCACTGACTTCTAGCTGGTTTTAGGGCGAATCACGACATTTTGTTGGAACAGAAGAAGTATTCATTGGTATATACATATATATATATATTAGGAATATGACTACGAAATTACAGGAGGAGGTTGAAAATTCTGTTGTTAATGAATCCTCTAGTAATGGCAGATATGCTCCTCATCTTTCAGAGTTTTATTCTATTGTGAATAAGGATAATGCGAGGGCAGACGTTAATTCTGGCTTAGATACAAGACCTTCAAGCAATAATACTAATGGTAATGGTAATGGTAATTACAATAACAATGTTAATCATGAAATGGAGAATGAAAGTTTGGATCGTGAGGTGAATGTAAGTTCTTCGAGTACAGATTATTCTCATAGACGAACTTTAAGTATTAAATCTGGTATGAGTACTATAAGTGATTTAAGAACTTTGGTCACTAAAAGAGATACCGATAACACTGCTATGACTATAAAAGAGCTTCTTAAAAGTTCAGTTCAATACTCTAAATCGTTAAGTGAAGTTTCTGAAAGATCAAGTAATTTTGCACATTCATTGGAAAATTTAGCAAGGTTGAAAGGTTGCAATGATGATATTGCCGAGAGGATGCTAAGTGCTAGTGGTCTATTCCATTTATTAGCAAACCATCAGCAAATCATGTCAGAAATATTCAGTAAATTACTAGCAGAAGATATATCAAAAGAGTTAGATTCTTTTAATTTCAATTCAAATTGTATAAATAACGAATTCAAAGCAAAATGTAAAGAACAAGCATTAAAATTAAAATTACAGGAAAAGCATAATATCGAACTATCAAAAAGAAAAGTTAGAAATATATTATCTTACAGAGAAAGTCTATCAAATTTACAAGTTCAATTAGATCATTTAGAAACATTAAAACATGATTTTTATCAAGATTCATATTTACTTGTCGAATCAACCTGTGAACACATTTTAAATAAAGTTGCAAGTACAGTTAGAGCACAAGTAGAAATATCAGAGAATATAGCAAGGAAAGGTTGGTCAGGAGGGGGATTAGACGATCTATTGATGAAAGCAGATGACCCATTCCATGTTGAACCTGATGAATTTCCAGCAGAAGTAATGACCACACATTCAAATTTAGTATCACCAATAGTAACTAATGATACTACAAGTACAAATACCACAGATTATAATCAAAACAGGGGCGAAATTATAACAAACAAAACTGATAATAAAGATAATAATAACAAGTCAATATCCTTACATTCCAAGAATGATAATGATAATGATGATGACGATATTAATAACAATAATAAGATAAGTCGAAATTCTACTACTGAATCTGAAGATGAAAATGAAGATGAGAATAATTCAGAATCAGATACAAATTTCGACAATTCATTCTCATTACCACAAACAGTAACATCAAATAGGAGAAAAAGCCAACTAACAGAATCTGATGAAGATAATGATAACATCATAATTGATAATATGTTAAGTGATATGAATTTAGATGAAACTCTACGAACAAAAAAATAGTTGATTAAGAAGAATATATACATATATGTTTTTTAATAATAGGATCCACCACCACTACTATCGATAAGATTAATATTTGGTAACCATAAGATCCCAATTCAACACCATCTTGTTACATAACTAATCATCCTTTTATAACATCCTTATTTAATAGATATAGTAGAGGTAGAAGTTATTTACCCTACTTTCAGCCTTTAACTTCATCAAAATTTTTAGATATTATTTGATTAACTTCTTCAACTAATGATTATTTATAATTGACACTATTATTTGGACGATTTATAGATGTTGAAGCCAATCTCCAACGAAAGTATTATACAAATTGATACACAAGGACTGCTTGTTTAATTGATCGGCTCCCTAATTTATATTATTAAAGAAGTGAGGTTAGACTATTGTTTTTTTGGTTTGACAAGGCAGAAATAAAATTGAAAGATAGGAATATATAACTAACAAGGGATATACTCTAGCCTGAAATTTCAGAAGTATAAAGAAGAATTCAGGAAATACCTTTATCTCAGTGAATTAATTAAGTGGGGACAAAGTGTATTTAAACAAAAATCTAAAAAATAAATAAGCAAAAAAACGTATAGATTTAAATGATATTTGAGGAACTTCTATTACTCGAAATATAGGGTTTATCAGTGTGACTTTAGAGATTACATATTTTCAAGAGATATTAGATTTGATAGAACGTTTCTAATTCTGAGGAAATCAAAAAAAAAGTAATAGACATAATAATTAAATTAAAATAACCAGACTTTAATTTTGTTTTTTTATCTTCTTAAATGCAAACTGAACAGGAGAAATTCGATGCTCGATATTATAATTACATCAATGCATATCCAAGATCGAAGGACGATACTGTGAACAGCAATACCAATCAACGTCATGAGCATACAACTCCATATCCTGTAGAAGAAACTTCCTATGCTCCTCTCAGAGCCCCATATTACACACCTACTTCATCAACACCATCACCGGTAAGTATGAATTTTGGCAATAATATAAATACCCATAAAGGATCTTTGGCAAAATCAAACAATAGTCTGAATAATCAGCAAAACAGAAATACCGAAGGTCTTAAGGAACGGAACCCACAGAGAGCTGATCCTCAGCATCTGCATTCTAAGAATCCATTTTATCAAAATAACAATTTAAATAATAGTAATTCTGATTCTATAGGGAAACCAACCCTTAATAGACATAATATAACAAACCCAGGGGATTTACAACATTATAGTTCTTCAGCTTCATCGTTCACATCATTTGATTCTTCAAGTACAGCATTACACAATTCATCTGATTCAACTGTTATAAATAATGTTCATTCGAACTCCCCTCAAGCAGTTAACAATGTACCGGCTAATCACCCCAAGAGTAATGATGTCTCTAAAAAAATAATAATAGATGGCAAAGATTTATCAAATTATTCAGATGAAGCTGTTGAATTTTATAAAATTTATAATGAGACGATAAAGGATGCGGGCAAGTTCACTTCAGAGATACAATTGAAATGGTGTGAAACGCTGTTCGAGTATGCATACAGAAATTCATTTCTTATAGAATACAATATCAATGCAGAGAAATTGAAAAGACGATTGTCAACCGAAGAGATGACTAAAAACCAAAAAGTTCTAATCGAGCATTCTTTTAAAGTATTAAGTAAACTAATATCCAAGAAATATCCCGAGGCTATATATTTAATGGGGACATTATATTCACATCAGCCTTATTTGAAAATATTAGACAAAAATATTGTTGCAAGGAATGATAAAAAAGCTTTTGAGTTATATTGTATTGCGGCCAAATATAATCATTCTGATAGTTGCTACAGAGCTGGTATCAGTTATGAATTCAGCAGAGGTATCACTTTAGATGAATCTGAAGGTATTGACAAGGAATATATGATAAAGAAAGCTATTGAATATTATGAGAAAGGTGCCAATGAGTGTGATAACAAGCTTTGTATGTATAAGCTAGGGATGTGTTATATGTATGGATTTGCTAATAATACTAAAGCTAATGGAGAGAAAATAATCATGCCTAATGTGAATTTAGCAATTTCGATGTTTGAGAAATCTCTGAATTCTCAATCGTTATATGAGTTAGCGAAGATATTTGAATTTGATAATTTACCAGAAGATATTAAACATTTACTGATATCCAAGAATTTTTATAAGGATACCTTAAAATCGTTGCAGTATTATGAGATCGGTGCCAAGAAATTCAACCATGGTATATCTCAATGGAAATTAGGGTATTGTTATGAGACTGGGGAGTTAAATGTTGGGATTGATGGTAAGAAGTCTATATCATGGTATTTAAAATCCGCGAGGAATAATAATGCGATGGCGATGCTGTCAATTGGTGGATGGTATCTAACGGGATGTGAGAATGTTTTAGAAGTTAATGAGATAGAATCTTTTAATTGGGTTTACAGGAGTTGTCAAATTAGTGATGGTAAGTATAACAAAGCTGAGTATATTTTAGGATATTATTATGAAAATGGGATTGGTTGTAATATTGATTTAATGAAGGCAAAGAAAAGGTATGAAAACTCTGCTAAATATGGCAATTCCAAGGCCATTGAGAAGTTAAGTAGATTGTAATATTTTTTATGTAATAAGATGAGATAGTAAGAAATAATAAGGATGTTTAATTGCTAGAAAATACAATTAATTTTTCCCCCACCACACACACTCCCTCTTAAACTCTTGGATAATATGATTGAGATGCAATCACAAACGTGTAGATATTTATATGGGCCCCGGGGGCGCCTATGTGTAATGGTATTTGGTTTAAATATATGTTAGGTAGGTAGTAAGTACTAAGAATTTTGATTTAAACTAAGTTGTATATGTATATGTATATAAATATATATAGTTGCTAAACTGTATAGGTGAGGATGAAAA
>NW_001834533.1:0-18908 GCF_000150035.1 Vanderwaltozyma polyspora DSM 70294
CTTAGGGTAATTATTTGTAGCCAACGTATTAATATTCCTAAAAAAGGAATAGTTCTAATCTTACTGATCCCTTTCAACTAGTTAACATAATTTATTTATATTGATCCTGTTACAGATCCAAAGCAGGAACAAGAGTAACAAGAGTAACAATGCGGAGAAATATAAAATATTATAAAACTTTACCAGAACAAGCTATTTTATCAATAAGAATAGTACTAGGATATCACCTTTAAACAGCAATTAGTTATTTTAAACTAGTACCTTCTGTAGCCCTTTTACTTTAAAGGCGATGGAAAACTAACAGGTGACATGCAAATAATCTTCAAGATCAAGCCTGTTCAAATTGAATAAAGGGATAACCAATAGGAACAGGAACTATATTTTTATTTTGAAAATGAAATGTAAACAAGTTTTGATACCCAAACCCTATTCAAATCAGGTATTTCGCTAATTTCATTACAGAAGTATGCCACTTTTGATTTAACAAAATTGGAAAAATGACAAGTATACATCAATTATGAGTGGGAACAAATCTTTTACCCCTTTATTAATAAATGAATGTCAGAAACTTCAGTTTTGAAAACATATAAAAAGCATAATGTTTTTACAATTGATGAAATTAGTTTGGACCAATTCTTTTTTAATTCATACCATAAAATAAAAAACCATACTAAATAAACAAGTATAATAAACAAAAATGCAATCCACTAAAGTTGAAAACAAAGACAACCACACCTACGTTGAAAACACTGGTTTCTACCAAGATATTGACTGTGTCATTGCCTAAACTTATTGTTTAGTGTAACAACGCAATATTTATTTTTGTTAATTATACCTTCTATTATGATAGGGACCTAATATAAAATTATATAATTATAATATACTTTTAAATAGATTTTAATCTAATAGAATTTTTTTTTTATTTCTTTCATGCTTCAATTTCCATAAGTAATTTTACAATCTCAAGTGATACTTTTTAACTCAAAAATCATTTTAGAACAAGTCTTAAATCTATAGTTTAACATCGAACGTTTGAAGTAAATAACTTGTGATGGGATATATATTCAAGGACAAGTAGTGATAGAAAACAGAAGCGGGGATTCTCCCAGTTCTACAAATCAAAACTGAAGTGTTCTCAAGTTGACACACAACCCAACAGGAGATAACCATCTTAATACTAGAAGTCAGAATTGGGAAACATCATTAAAAGCTTGAACTTTCCTATCCTAGGTAATTTAACTCAATTCTAATTAGGTCACAACATTATAAGTTGGAAAAACCTTGAATAAATTAAATTATTATTGAAACCCAGAAATAATACCTGTATTATACTGGCGACTACTATTTGAGAGCTTGACAAGTATGTATTAGGGACTTTAAATGACATTTGAACGATTAAATAATTTCTTTTTCTACTATATAATGAATAATTTTAAACAGGTGTTTAAAACGAATGTCAATTCTAAATGTTAGAAATATAACAATTTGTCCTTAAAATATTAAAATTTACTAGCCATAAATAGTTTTGAACACAATTTATAAAATCTGTGATATCCATTTGCAGTAAGATAGTGTCGTGTTATTACTGCTTTAATACGCAAAGATTAAGGACATTTGGTCATTTAATAACTAAAGTTAGCTATCCAATGAAATCTGTATTTTAGGTTACTGTGTTCAAAAGTTTGAATGAATTAATCATCATTACTTTGATAATATCTTGTCTTCTTACTCCCAAATTAAACCAAATGGAAACATATAAATAGAAGGTATTATTTTGATTTTAAGATCAATTTCTCTAATCCAACTCTATTCCAGTTCTATTTCAATTCATATTAAAATATAAAAAAGACCATACTAAAAAACAAGTATAATTAACAACAATGCAACCATCTCAAACTGAAAACAAAGACAACCACAAGCAAGTCGAAAACTCTGGTTTCTACCAAGAAATTGCTTGTGTCATTGCCTAAACTTATTGTTTAGTGTAACAACTCAATCTTTATTTTTGTTAATTATACCTTCTATTATGATAGGGACCTAATATAAAATTATATAATTATAATATACTTTTAAATAGATTTTAATCTAATAGAATTTTTTTTTTATTTCTTTCATGCTTCAATTTCCATAAGTAATTTTACAATCTCAAGTGATACTTTTTAACTCAAAAATCATTTTAGAACAAGTCTTAAATCTATAGTTTAACATCGAACGTTTGAAGTAAATAACTTGTGATGGGATATATATTCAAGGACAAGTAGTGATAGAAAACAGAAGCGGGGATTCTCCCAGTTCTACAAATCAAAACTGAAGTGTTCTCAAGTTGACACACAACCCAACAGGAGATAACCATCTTAATACTAGAAGTCAGAATTGGGAAACATCATTAAAAGCTTGAACTTTCCTATCCTAGGTAATTTAACTCAATTCTAATTAGGTCACAACATTATAAGTTGGAAAAACCTTGAATAAATTAAATTATTATTGAAACCCAGAAATAATACCTGTATTATACTGGCGACTACTATTTGAGAGCTTGACAAGTATGTATTAGGGACTTTAAATGACATTTGAACGATTAAATAATTTCTTTTTCTACTATATAATGAATAATTTTAAACAGGTGTTTAAAACGAATGTCAATTCTAAATGTTAGAAATATAACAATTTGTCCTTAAAATATTAAAATTTACTAGCCATAAATAGTTTTGAACACAATTTATAAAATCTGTGATATCCATTTGCAGTAAGATAGTGTCGTGTTATTACTGCTTTAATACGCAAAGATTAAGGACATTTGGTCATTTAATAACTAAAGTTAGCTATCCAATGAAATCTGTATTTTAGGTTACTGTGTTCAAAAGTTTGAATGAATTAATCATCATTACTTTGATAATATCTTGTCTTCTTACTCCCAAATTAAACCAAATGGAAACATATAAATAAAAACTACTATTTTGATTTTAAGATCAATTTCTCTAATCCAACTCTATTCCAGTTTATATTAAAATATAAAAAAGACCATACTAAAAAACAAGTATAATAAACAGATATGCAATCCACTCAAGTTGAAAACAAAGACAACCAAAAGTACGTCGACAACTCTGCTTTCTACCAAGAAATCACTTGTGTCATTGCCTAAACTTATTGTTTAGTGTAACAACTCAATCTTTATTTTTGTTAATTATACCTTCTATTATGATAGGGACCTAATATAAAATTATATAATTATAATATACTTTTAAATAGATTTTAATCTAATAGAATTTTTTTTAAACATCAAACTAATATTTTTTTTTTGTATTGAGATGACAGTCATTCCCAGATGTTAACAAAAACGTATATATATTTAAATTCCAAAAGTAATATCATTAAATCAAAGCCGAGCTTTATAGATACAAATCATCCTAAATCTCATTTCAAATTGAAAAAAACCCGATGGCATCAAGCTGAAATAATAATGTATCTTGTATCCAGGAAGGTTGTTGAAACCTCCTCTATCAATCCTTGTAGCATAAGGTGAAACTTTTTATATTTCTTGATTCGGAAAGGACAGCCTCGAGACCCGAAATAGGAAAGTTTCTACAGCAATTTCTTACAGGTGTGGATTAACGAATTTCTCAAGGTCAATGAACTACAAGATCTCTTAGAAACTCAATTAGAATGGTGATAGGGAAAGGAAAAGCTACGAGAACTGTTGGATTCGCTAAGGATTTGAAAGTCAGCTACAACGATTTCTGATTTTGTTTCATAATGACAAATATGTCACGTCATCATATTTGGAACTCTTATTTATTCTATAGTAATAATCAGGGACACCCATTTCGGTGTCTATCGAGAACAACATTCAGTTACTACAATTTCTTTTTTGAACTTATGTAAATGTTTTGCAATTTAGCTGTGATTTCTTTTTCTGTTGAGAAGCTGAATACAAAATTTTCTCCAAGTTTCTAATAATTTTAGAATTATGACAGCAATATTTACGATAAATGGAAATTAATAGCACATAGTTTTGATTAATTAGAGATTTGTGTTGTTAATTTCCAAATATATCAACTTTAGATCCCTAGTATCGTAATTTTCTATAACAGTAGTAGCTAGCAATCAACCAATTCATTTCGAATGGTAGTTATTTTTGAAGTGACAGCTGTAAGATGCTAATAGGAGTAATAAAAATTAACGAGTAACCTTCATCTCTTAATTTAAGTTTCAAATATATTCATATAAAATGAAATATAAAATTTATTTTTGTTTGAGTCCAAGAATTCTTTCTCTCGTAAAAATATTTTTATATAGGGAAATAAAAAAATCATACTGAAAACATCCAATATAACTAACAATAATGCAATCCACTCAAACTGAAAACAAAGATAACCACACCGAAGTCAACAACTGCGGTTTTTACCAAGATATCGACTGTGTCATTGCCTAAACTTTTCGTTTAGTGTAATATTCTAGTTAATATTCTAGTATTTATCTAAGTTTCAGATATTGTATGGTTTAAAAATTATTTACTATATTAGATAAATTTATTTATTTCTTACATAGTCTTTTATACTGTTCTAATAAATTTTTTTTTTTTCATATTCTATCAAGTCCTATATTTTTAAAGAACAAAGCTGGTCGAGATGATTACAACCACTAACTAGAGGTTAATATAAAATTAATTGTAATTCAATAGATCATGAAAATCCAATTATTAGACAAGAATTTCCTAACACCTAAAGAATCTTGAATCAATGTCTTCGAAGCCTCAAATTATGAAGAAATTATGGATGCTGTTGGTCCATCAGAGTTGAAATCGAACGATAACCAAAGAAATTAATAGAGAATATTATAACTGCAACTAATAAACATAAATGCATGTAGTAGAATATCAAGTATAAAATCCAACAGAACTCAATATGATCAGATCCACGAGGTAAGCCCGAGGTACACATATGCTATTCAATTGATTTATTTTATTTACTATCATAGATCCCTCATTCGCTTTTGAATTATAATTTCACAACAATAAATTAATTGCTGGAGGAATGAGTCTATCATCGAAAGGAGATATTATAATTCTCCTAGAACGGCAAACATATTTTACTTTTATTAGCCATTGAATTTGTAAGATATAGTTAATAAATAAGGGGAGTCTAAGTATTGATAACTGACCCCCATAAGTTGGGCAATATCCCGAACTTATAATAATCTAATGCCAATAGTTACCAAAAATATAGGTAAATTTATCAATCATAGCCTTTTTGTAGGCGTTCAACGAGATCTACAACATTCTATCATATATGTCTTCCTCAGGATTATATTTTAAAAATCTCTTTTTGCAAAAAACCATCATCTCATTTTATTAGTTCAAGAAAATGCAAGGTCTGCTATGATATGATATATTATTTTATGTTAACAAATGTTTTTGCGAATGATCAGTCCAGTGTCTCTAAGGAGCCAGAATCCACGATTTGATAAACATAAAAACCAAGTCATTCATAATCTCGATTTAGAGACCATAAGCAAAAATAGTTTTAAAAAATATACAATGAGTCTAATTTTGGTAATTTATCCAACTTTCCAATCAAAAAAATCGTTCCATTCTATATATTATAATAATGATATAAAGGAAGATATACCACCTAACAAAGTAACGATAATGCAACCAAGTCAAATAGAAAAGAAAAACAACTTTTACTGTGGCCACGGTGACCAAATCTACAATACCGGTATATACTAAAACATCGATTGTGTCATTGCTTGAGTGTTCAAGACAGTTGTTGCACAGATGTTTATATTGCCAAACAACTGCTATTCTATGGTTTAAGTCAATATTCTTGTATAAATTGTATGTAGTTAGTTACCTTACACATCATAAATAGCTAATACATTAATGATACTTTTTCTAATATGATCAAAATAAATATCTATCTATATATATTCGAGTTTACAATACATGGACTAATCTGAATGATTTTCAATAAGCACGATAGAACGAAAAAATATCTCAAGAAGTAGGCAATTTCGGAACCCCTTACAGCTGTCATTGCCATTACAAATTCTAAGATTTGTTTCACCAGAGTATCTCCCGTACTATTCCTGGTAACTAATTCGAATTAAGAGTTTCATTCCCCCATCTCAATCTTGGTTAGATGGCAATTAAAATGACAATCAGGACCTGAAATGATAATAATTGGATACCTCCTAATACCTTGTTTCAAATTATATTTTTATTACATCACTAAATTAAAAAGCGGTGCAAACTAGCCAAAGCAGTTTGAATATTTTCTTAGCATGACTTATTTTTTGGGTAAACATTACATACATCATCATTGCAGGAACGAACCTACCGAGAAAAGGAATGTCCAAAAAAGTACTGATATTAGCATAAAAAGTCTAGACTTTAATAAACAAATGTCTACCCACTTGAATAGGTTAATTTACCAATTCTTACTTGAAGGAGAAATTATGCTATTATGTCAATTATATATTTCTTCTTAGGGGAAAATCTTCTGATTATGTCTGTACAACTAAAGAAAGTTTATGTATAGAATTGTGTATCTCATTAAAAGTAAAACAAAACCATTTTAGATCAGTAAAATTGGTGTGAAATTTGAAACACCAGAGACAAGAAAAATAAAAAATACAAGGGATTACATTAAGGAATCGTAAAAGACCCTACTAAAATTGCTTCCTTGAATATTATTAGACTTTGAGCTTGCTGCTTTAAAAATACTTAAAATTACTCTAATTAGTAAAAATAGAATACAAAATTATATAAATATCTTTACATCAACAAAATATGAAACATATTCTTTTTGATATTAAAATTAAGATTTAGTTGTAGTTGGAAGATTTTGATGGAGGTGACATAATTGTATATTTTATCTAGGAAATTATAATTATGTCATTAGAATAGAACTTGTCTAAAATAGGAAAGTACGTCCCATGGGGCTTCAATTTATATGTTAATACGTTAAATTTTAAAATTAATAGAGGTCATAAATTTATAATTTTTTTTGACATATAAATAGGAGACATATATTTTAGTATATGAAAATATTTTAGTTCAATTCTATTCCAATTCATATTTAGAAATAAAAAAAAACCATACTAAATCAATAAGTATAATAATTCAATATGCAACCAACTCAAACTGAAAACAAAGATCAATTCTTCAAGGAAGTCAACAACTCTGGTTTCTACCAAGACCAAGTTTGTGTCATTGCTTAAACCACTTTGGTTACATCATTGAACACAATTTTTATTTACCCAATGTATATCAACTAACATTATTTTAATATAAATAATGTTATATATAAAATAATTATATAATAGTATTTAAATTTTATATTTGTTAATCGATATACATTTTTTTTTTACTCTATTCGCATCCATTCTCATTTTTAAAATGAATCGTTGTAATGACAACCGATTTCCATTGGCTTCCTTATATACCAATTCAAATTTACCGTTTATTTTAAGCGCGGACAATATTGCCAGAAATCCATGGAATTACCCTGTCTAAGGATTACTCCAATTTTTGAGTTTTTGTGACATGTTTAAATATATATATGTATATATTCTTCAATCGGAGTTGCTAAATATATTGAAAAGGTATAAGAAGGTGCCTAAATTAGTTCATTAATTAATTGTTTGCTTTTTGATTTAGTTCCTAATTTCCAGTTCCAATCTTTTAAATAGCTGTTTTTTTAGTTTTAATAAGCTAAATAGACATCATGAATGGTGTTTAGTTACGATTATATATGCTTGTATCCTATTTATCAATTTATAGATGTTGTATATTTAATTATATATTATGTGGGGAGCCATAATTATATAAGACTCCATATTCATATGACAATCACGTGGTGCACATGTTTTAGATTTCGAGAACACACCAGGAAATGGATAAGGTAGTGGAACAAGGCAACAAAGCTGATGAACGAACGATGGCAAGCAAAAAAAAATACAATATGCAGAGGTTGTTAGTCGTTTTAACCGGCCCAAGAGAGAGAGAGACAGAGAGAGAGAAAATGGAAAAATATATGTTCATTAGACTCCAAAAAAAAATACTTGAAATTAAAGAAGATTGATTATTAAATGGTTCGAATTTTAATTTTATCAATTTTAGTTACTTAGTTCAATTAGAAGTTTTAAATAGCTCCTTTTTTCTTCGTTTAAAGATCATAAGAACAAGCAAAGACTAGATTGGTTCAATTCAATAGATTTAATTTAGTTCTTCTCCCCCCATTCAAAAAAGATGAGTGCTATTCTAGAACCTTTGGTTAGAGTTGTCGAATACGTCGAATCATTAAATGCTGAATATTTATCTAAATCCAGTGATGAATTGAAGGCAATGACCCTTTTCGAAAGGGCTTCCATTTATGATTGGAGATTTGAAATGACTTGTACCGTTATTTTAATTTTGGTATATTTAATGTACTTCATTGGTATCTCAACTAACAAACGCCATGCAAACAGGTTATTCAAAAAGTTTAACTCATATTTGAAGAATGACCTGGAATTTTCTCGTGTTGCTTTCACTGATTATGAAGGTAAACAACAAGAATATTTAGATCAACATCAATATAGCTGGTTTACTACTTTTGCTACTGGTAGATCATCTATTGAAAGTATTACTATGAGAGCTCATTTATTACCTCGTAGCAATCTATTGTCTATTATATTCGAATATGCTATTGCTTATTTCTTCCCATCTTTGGCTGTGCGTGATTTGGACGAATTCGCACAAGTTATTATTAAGCCAAATGGTGTTTATGCCGCTAATGCTGATTCTAAAATAAACGCTAATGCTGGTGAAATATTGGGTAAACTTCAATTTATTACTTCAATTGTCAACAAAGATGTTATGAATGATTCACGTAGCAATAACTACTTCTTATCCTTGACCCATACAAGTGAAAGTGATAAATTACCAGTCGAATATGTATACATGTCTGAAGCTAATCAATTCAATGGATTTTTCCACCACTACATTAAAGAAACTACTTTAAATCCATTATTGAAAAATTGTTCAAGATTCTTACAATTTATTAGTTTCACCGATTTGCCAATTGAAAAACCTTTAACTCAAAAACTATTTGATCAGAATCAATCTCCAAAGTGTATTATTCGTGTCAAATTCCCAAAGAGCAACGAAGAAATCGAGTTATTGCAAAAATTGGTATCATCTATAGTTGAAGTTTTTGACAACTGTACCCGCGATTTAATCCAAGATTCTAGTAATAAATTTTTAACTAATGATTTATTAAAGAAATCTGTCACCTTCCGTTCCCAAGAAATTGACAGAATTAATAAATTAATGAAACAAGCTGAATTAGAGGTAGCAAAAGAAAAGAAGTTAGAATTAGAAAAAGAGAGAAGACGCCAATTGAAAGAATCTGGTGAATTATCCAAGATTGACCAGAAAATGAAAGAGAAAAGAGAAAGACGTCAAAGAAACAAACAGAGAGTTAAGATGTAAATGATAAAAGCAAATAAAATAAAATGGAAAATGACAATTTTAAATATTATATACTTAAAAAACCCAGAATTGTCAGCACTTTTTTCTTTTATTCTTTCCTACCATCCATCATCTATTTTACAAAGATAAATTCTGTACCCCCCCTCATATCATGTCCATTAGTTTCAAATCTAATCCTTTGTTCGAGGACTTTTTATAACATATAATAGAACTATCATACTTAAATATATTTTATTTATTTACTTATATATTTACAGATAGAGAGACGACTCTTCTTCAATCAAGACCAACAAACAGAGAACCCACAGTAAAAGGATGTCATTTCGATATACTTTAATTACCAAACTAATACACTCCATGTAATAAAATTAATCAGATAAGAAAACTATCAATCTGGCATTATTGATTCTAATAAAATAAAACTGAAGAATTACAGTTCAATCGATCCAAGTTACATTATTACGGTGACACCAACGACAACATAAATGGAAAGATCAAAGGGATCATTCTTTAATAACTTTAGTCACATGATCATTTCATTATTTTTTTATAGTGAAGCCAAAAGAAAAAAAAAATTATTATGGAAAAAGCCGTTTTACTAAGAAATTTCGAAAAGGTCTCATCATTCTTCCGCGATTTTTCACATCGTCATCGTCATCATCATCATCATCATCGATGACAACAGAAAATTTCAGAGGTCTTCGAAATTGGGTTAGATGATTTATGAGTAATCTTGATTAAGAAGGTTTTTTCAAGATGAAATTTAGATTATTATAATGTTTGGAAAGCAGGTTTTACCATATTAACCTGTTCTACTTGTTGCTTCTATATCGGCTTATTTTAAATCCTTTTGTTGATAACTAAGTGTTAACAATCAATTTAGGAGTATTGTTCAACGGACGATATAACCACATCAATTTATTCAACAATGGCTTCATCATCTCAAGTCTACAGATCAACTAGATCATCATCTAAGGATACTAAATCATTCGAAGAAGCTGTTATCCAAGGTTTAGCTTCTGATGGTGGTTTATTCATCCCTCCAGTCATCCCACAGGTATCTAAGGACACTTTATTTAATAAATGGTCAAAATTATCATTTCAAGAGTTAGCTTTTGAAATTATGAGATTATACATCTCTTCAAGTGAAATTTCTGATAGTGAATTGAAAGTTCTAGTCGAGAATTCTTATTCCACTTTCCGTTCTTCAGAAGTTACTCCATTGGCCAAAAATATTACTGGTAACAAAGAAAATTTGCATGTACTAGAACTATTTCATGGTCCAACTTATGCTTTTAAAGATGTTGCTTTACAATTTGTTGGTAACTTATTCGAATTCTTTTTGCAAAGACATAACAGTAACTTACCAGAATCTGAAAAGAAGAAATTGACTGTTGTTGGTGCTACTTCTGGTGATACTGGTTCTGCTGCTATCTACGGTTTACGTGGTAAAAAGGATGTATCTGTTTTCATCTTATATCCAACAGGCAGAATTTCACCAATCCAAGAAGAACAAATGACCACTGTGGAGGATAAGAATGTCCAAACTCTATCGGTTAAAGGTACTTTTGATAACTGTCAAGATATTGTCAAAGCTATCTTTGGTGATAAAGAATTTAATGAAAGACACAACGTTGGTGCAGTTAATTCTATTAACTGGGCAAGAATTTTAGCCCAAATAACTTACTATTTTTACTCTTACTTCAAAGCTACTGGTGGTGTTGAAGGGAAAGTTAAATTCGTTGTTCCAAGTGGTAACTTTGGTGATATATTAGCTGGTTACTTCGCCAAGCAAATGGGTTTACCTGTTGAAAAATTAGTCATTGCTACCAATGAAAATGATATTTTGGACAGATTCTTAAAGACCGGTTATTATGAAAGATCTGACAAAGTCGCTGCCACACTCTCCCCAGCTATGGATATCTTAATTTCTTCTAACTTTGAAAGATTGTTATGGTTCTTAGCAAGAGAATACGAAGCTAATAATGATGACATAAAGGCGGGTTCTATTGTAAATAATTGGTTCCAGCAATTGAGGGAACAAGGTAAATTCCAAGTGGATAACAAGATTATTGATGGCGCTAGAAAAGATTTCGATTCCGAAAGAGTTTCTAACGAAGAAACAACAAAGACAATTGCAGAAATCTACGAAAGATCTACTAACCCATCTAAATATATCATTGACCCACATACATCTGTTGGTATTTGCGCTGCTGAAAGAATCATTGCAAAGGATAAGGATAACACCATTCATTATATTTCTTTATCCACTGCCCACCCAGCTAAGTTCGCTGACGCTGTCAATGAATCTCTAGGAAAATTCTCTGGATATTCATTTGAAAAAGACGTTTTGCCATTAGAACTAAAGAAATTGTCCACTTTGCCAAAGAGATTAAAGTTCGTTGAAAGAGCTGATGTCGAATTAGTTAAAGCCTCAATTGAAGAAGAATTAACAAAGATGAAACTTTAATATAATAGACTTATAAAATCTTCAAAACTCTTATGTTTCAAAATTTTTTGTTTTCAAAATCATCCCACTCAGTCAATAGTTCATTGGAATGAACCTTTAGTCTTTGTTTTAAAACCCTCAGGTTATGTAAACCATATTATATAAACCTCAAATATATCACAAATCTCTCTATATGTATACCTCGGAATATTCAATTTGTATGAATTTCCTTAATAAAATATCAAGAATCATACCAAACTTGACCGATATGTGGAAGGGTTAATATTCTTTCTTCTGTACTAAGGATACAATTGAGGTGTAATTCAACTTACTTCAAAAACAGATTTTGCTCGTAAACTTAATTTCTGGTGGAATGGCTAAAAATATATAGTTTTAATGTACAAATAAAAGATAAATCTTGATATGAGCTAGTTAACCTTAGAAATGTTAGTTCAATTGCTCAAACAAGAATGTTTAGTATCCGTTAGAGTGTCAACATAAAATAACACCCGTGCTAGTTTTAACTTTAATCGCAAGAAGCAAGGAACTAATCTATATATGTGTATGTAGTAGCTCAAATATGAAATTAAAAGTGAAACAAGATTAATAGAAACACAAGAACCGAGATAATTGCTTGTAGATTAAGCCAATGTGATATGAACTGGCAGCTGAAATAATCTTATAGTTTTTAATATCTCAAATGTACTAAACTAAATTAATTTAATAAAGGTTCTTGAGAAGAAAATAACATAGCAAAACCAACATGCAAGATTACGAGAAAATTTGAGGTGTGAGAATGGCTGAATAGATCTGGCATAATCTCAATTCTAATTTTATCTATTGGGTTGCAACTCAAAGAATTTTTTTTCGTCATTTCTATTTCCATATTCAAAGTAAAGGTTTCTTGTAATTTCTTACCTGATAGAGAGACACAGGGGTCTCCAAATCACTTGGGAAAAAGAGGGCGAGCCTACAGACAGACCTATCGGTTACTCAACACATCCCTATCTTCAAATACTCCTAGACCATATATATACACATCTAGCCCAACTACATAAATCATACAAATGAAAATATCCAGTCATATAACAGTAAATTTACTACAATTGAACAAAATTTGGCTGGATGCCAATACTGTCAATTTAATCATCCATCCCACCACCCAAGTAACCTAAACCCCAATAGTACATCTACAAGATCAGATGAGTGTAAAATGAGCCCTTTTCACTACCCTTAACCTAAGAGTTAATGAAAAAATGCATTTCAGTTGTTAGTCTCATGTAGAAGAAGGTGTGAGTCGCTGCCCTCGCTCTCCCAATCAATCAAGACATTGATTGATGTAGTGGACCCATCGTCTTTCTATCCATTGAAGTCAGAGTTGGTTGTATCGCTTCTTATAAATTTTGTCAAATCCCAGAACAGTCTAGTGCACGTAGTCCAGCGTAGTATACCACTACCACACTAGGATAGAGGCACTTGCAAAAGGAAACCAGGTTTGACAGACCAACCATCAAGGCCCACAAGAGAGATGGAAAGAGATGATAGAGTATCCCCAAACCCTAAACCATCATTTCCCAATTGACTCTCTTTTACTCTTCTTGGATTGGATATCATCACTATAACTTGTAGCTGTAGTAGATTATTATATCAATACCAAAAGTGTTGATGTTACTGAACCAGAGGGGAGGGGAGGGGGGAGATAGTTGGTGGGAAAAGACCTACACCCAGGGTAGAAAGAGAGAGAGATCAATTGATGTAGCCAATGCTATATATTTTTAAAACACCCCAGCACATCTTGTACAATCTAGTTGTTATTGTTACTATCTTGGTCCTCACTTAGGCAAACTCGACGAACTAGACTAACATCCGTTGTAGTCAGTATATAAGCTTAGTTCTTCACAAGGTCAGTTCAGGTAATGGCAAGAACAAGCAAGAGATGGGAATGGATATAGGTTTCTTTTAAATTTAGAACCACACAAACAAGCAAGCAAGCACACATATGCTTACTTGTATGGTTTTACTAGTTCCTGTTATGATCGATGCCTTCTCCAAACTGTAAACACTCGGTTTTTAATGCTTGGCTTTTTATCTGCCTATCCAATTGATGCTTATTTAGCTAACTGAATTGTTCTTATGTTCCAGTTATAGCTATATATCAATAGTCGTCGTATCGTTAAGATGATAGAGATGGATGATAGAGACAGATACTTGGATGGATGGCTGTAGAGAGAGCATTTTATTATTATTTTGTATTAAGTATTATGTTTAATTTAGTAATAATGCGTAAACTGGCTCCATTCCATTCCATTCAGTAGATTATTACTAGATTATCAAATTTTGTTCACTAGGCCAGCTGATGAAACAGAGAGTATATAAGTGGTCAGAGATTACCGTTGACTTGTTAGGTTTGAAGGGATACCTCTCTCTATATTCTTGTTCATTCGTTTATTTTTTTCTAATTGTTAAAATTGGTTTAATTGATGGAATATATTCAACTTATTTGGTCTAGCTGTTTTGGATGAGTCCCTCCGTAAATTAGATACAACTGCTTACGACAGAATCACCTACACCACTAGATACGTAAAAGTTTAATTCCGTTTATAATTTTATTACTTATTACTAATAATTTACTATTTAAGTATTCAAGTATTTGACATTTAAATTACTTGATAGTCATTGTATTAATTACTTATTTATTTATTACCATTGACTAAAAAGAAACAGTCTGAACTGAACTTGGTGAATTGACAGAGAGTCGCCAAGGTTCAATTCCAACTTGGAACTAGAAAGTAAACGCTAGTTGGCGTTTGTTTGTTTGTTTGTTCTATTTTATTTAATACTGTTTAATTGTTTTAGATTGAACCCTTGCCTCCCCTACCTCCCCCAATAACAGCCAATCATCATACAATTCATTCAATCATGCTTATCAGTTATAAACTTCATTTAGTTTGGCTCTCTTTGGCCATTGGAAGTGCATTGGCTCATGATGGCCATCACGATGAAACGATGTCTTCTGCCCAAAATATGAATAATGACAATAACCAACATCTAATCGCTAATACCACTATTAATATAATACCAACTCCTTATCCAATGACTCACGCCCATGGCTTACCAATACTGCAACATTCTGATCTAAATAAAGCCCAAAGATTATACTGGGAAAGTTATAATACAACTACTTATTTCACTACCGACGCTGGTAATAAATTTGCATTGAAATACCATATTTTAACTATCACCTCTTCTCTATTTTTCCTATACCCAATCTGTTTGATGTTAAATAATATAAGTTCAGGTTGGTATATCCCTGTATTGACTTTGCATTTCATAACAATACTATCCTCATTATTCTCATTATCAATTTTCCTATCCTCTCTATCAAATATGGAAGATCTATATCCAAATAATTTATACAAGAAGTCCTCGATCATTCTACTGTTTTTGATATCTCTGCATTACTTCTCCGCAATAATTTCAAAAACCTTTAAATGGTTATCCAATAATTACAAGTTTGACAATGATAAACAATTGAATACAAACTCATTCATACCATTAGATAGTTATGATCATGATAATACCTCCGATTCTTCCAATTTCATCTCTGACGTAACACCAGAGAATGACATAGACTCAACTTTAACCATCCAAGATAATCCAATCGACATTGAACATAGTCCAAGCTCTTTACGTGGGGTCCACGGCTCCAGCACCAGGTTTAATAATGGAAAGGGTGCTCATAACAGTAAATTGGCCCTAAAAATATCAAATATACCAATTATTAGAAGAATTTCTTTGAAATTTGGTATGGTCTTCAATTTATTATTTAATATCCTAAACTATCCAATGCTAGTTTATCTGTTCTTTAATTTTACTACAGGCTTGGCTGTTGGTAATTTATTTGGTAAAGCTCAACGTATCTTCAACTTGTTGGCTCATTGGATCAAAGGTGGTGTTTTTGTCATACTAGGTGTAATTTCATTAGCACGTTACTGTGGATTTGGAGCTAAATGGGGTTGGGCTTGGAATAAAGTTATTATTTACAATAATGAATTCGAAAAACATAAATTATTTTCAATTATACCAATCCCCAGAGGTACAATTACAATGGAAGGTATCGAATCCTTTTTAATATTTTTTTATGGCTCTACAAATGTATTTTTGGAACATTTGGCGGGTGCTGGTGGTGCTTGGTCAGCTAAGGACCTACAGCACGTCTCAATTGCCTTCATGTTTATTGGTACTGGCTTATGTGGTTTATTAGCTGAATTCAAATTAAATAAATTAAGATATATCCAAGCATCTCAATATCTAAAAGACCAAAATAGTATCGATTCCATTTATGCATTTTCTCCAGGCTATTCCATGAATCCATTCCCTGCATTTACAATATTCTGGACTGGTATTTTAATGTCTCAACATGCACAAGCTTCGCAGACATCTACAAGTGTTCATATACAATGGGGGAATCTATTATCTTATGGTTCATTTTTCAGATTGTTTACATTTTTAATCCTATATTTTGAACCTAAAAGTGATTTTGAAACTCCAAAACCTTTTACTGAATTGATCACCTCTTTCTGTATGTTAGCAGGAGGATTAATCTTCATGGAATCTACGGATCAAGTTATAGAAGGTATGGAATATAGAGGATACACCCCAATGTTTACTTTCAATATCAGTGTAGGTATGGTCACTTTGGTAATGGCTTGGGAAATGATAATTTTCTTCTGGAGAGATTATTTGAAAACAAGAAGATAAGTTCATTAACTTGAACACTGCAGATAGATCCTTAAATTTTATTTGCAATTTGATACTAATGATAAACTCTGATTTTATTTGTACCATTATTAAAATAAATATTAATCTAAATTTATCATTAATAATTTTTAATGAATTAATGCTAACAACAAACAAAGTTTTGAATGGGGCAATATTTCCTATTACCAATTCTACAGCTTCAAAAGGTCTTGCTGGATATTTATCTGATTAATATATGTGCTCATATATTACTATTAATAGATATAATCTATTAACAGTAAAAATCAAATCTATTTATTTAATTACATATTAGAGTATTAATGTAATGTATTTTCTACAATAAAGATCATCCAAAGAAAGATGACAGGCGGCATTGACGTTAGCATGATTTATTTTTATGTTGAATACGATTAGTATGTACTATTTTAATATATTTCAAGTTTACAAATTTGATTAATACTATGAATAGAGAAACCAACTGTCACATTTGAGAGGGTATATGATTGAGTTAATTCACATTGATACCTAATTCCAAGAGCAATAGGATCCGTTCTTCAATAATTGTTACATAAAAAAGAGATATGTTCAAAACTCTCACTTTTTTAATGTATCTAACTCTTTTCATATAGATTTGAAACAAATAATGAGGGCTTGCCAGAAATTATTATTCTTTTGTTTCGATGAAAATGGCTGTAATTGTTGAAATTGTTGATCATTTTTAATAGGTGACATATTTCTTAAATTATATTTCTCCGTGAGGATTTTATATATAATATAAAATAATAATATAAATATGTAAAGGTAATCTTGGAAATCAAATCATCCTAATCTTGGGATTAGTGTCCGTATTTATACGTTTAATCTTTGATCTCAAAATCTTATAATTACTAATCATTTATTCTAACAATTCCTTGCACTCTCACTCAAGTATTTTAGTTCATTGGTAATTTACCAATAATATTCTTTTTATTTTGTTTCTAGAATGTTCTACAGTATTGCAAACAATCAATAACCTGATTTTTAGTAATTACCTGATTAGCCATTGTCTTACTGTTAGTAATTCGATTTATATTATCTTGTAATTTTTATTTACGTTCCATTATCAAAGATATATCTATGACGCAATGAACATTATTTAATAAAGTTGCTGACATTGGTCATGTGACTTTTTCTTATAAAGCCATATTACCATGTCTCACGAGTGTTTGTCCGAACCGAAAACTCTTCAAGGTATCTTGAAGTATAAAAGAAGAATATATATAGTAATATAACAAGTAACTATTGTAGAGAATCATGTTGTGGTTTTTCTACCGAATCGTTCATAGTAATAGATTCTTTATTTATTTCCAAGGACATTCTTAATAAGTTGATATTGATCCGGTGTATTAAAGTATATAATATACACATGGGAATATAATTAACATGACAAGTGTCAATTAAGATCTTGTCATTTCTTATATAAAGTGTTGGAAAAGTTTTAACGTCAGAAATAACACTTTCGTGTAAAGTAACATTTCTTTATCCTATATGAATAATGTCGTAATACGTATATATCACGTGTTACCTCATAATTCTGACAACTATGTATAAAACTAAAAGAACGATCCAGTTATCTAGTAACAGAGTGACCACAATGAGCCAACGTAATCCTACAAACCAGTAAAAGTGGTCACGTGTGAGTGGAAATAAGGAACATTCTGGAACCTTCTAGGTCAGAACAGTAATAACTGAAACCTTTGGAGTAATATCATAAAATGATAGTAAATGTAGTTAGAAAGGGGAAATAAAACCAAAATACATCCAACATCAAAAGAATTATTGAGTTATAAAATTCGATTTTCACGGCACTATGGCCGAGTGGTTAAGGCGAAAGACTCGAATGTGTTTTATTTAAACAAATGAGTTCGGCTATCTCTGGGGCTCTGCCCGCGCTGGTTCAAATCCTGCTGGTGTCGATTAAATTTTTTTTGGATATTCCATTTTTGCGAAGTAAATATGGGATCCGAGATGTCCAAAAAACCTCTTTTCCATAACTAGGGGGGCCAAAAAAATAACTGAATCGGCGATGGGTTTTTGGGAATTAAACTTTCAAAAACCCAAAATATTTCTATGCGGAGTGGGTTTATACCCTACATTGGATAAAATTCTCTAAAAGAAAATCTTGGATTCTCCCTTATTTAAAAAAAATAAGATCCTTTTAAGGGTCCCAAAAGAGGGTCTCTA
>NW_001834534.1:0-19013 GCF_000150035.1 Vanderwaltozyma polyspora DSM 70294
TAGCACTTTTACTAATTCTGACTGCAGAATTTGTGATATACTTGTCTGAAGAAGACCATGATAAAGTACATGAACAAGGATACTCCATTAACTGTGGAATCACCCAAAAGAAATTATGAACAGTTCACACGAAACCTCGCAGCTTATGAAACATCTATAACAGGAATGTGGTTTGGCTTATCTGAAGATTGAACATTTAACCTCTGTTATTCAGCGATTTCGAAAATCCAGATTTCAATATTTTAAAGGAAACAGATTATATGACTAAATTGGCTGAATTCGCTCTATTATTCTGATTCAAAGGAAATATTTATCGATAACTATGGAGTATATAAGGATTCTAATTCAGTTCATAAATTATTTCCTTCGCATGATGTGCCTTCAAAATTGCTAGACTATATCTGAACCTCCTAAAGAAAATATTGAAATTAAATCGAAGCCTAAAGGAAGCTCCTCATAGCTCCAAACGGAATTTCAAGATTAAGGTCCACAAGAATTTCAAAAATGCTATTAGGTACTCCAACAGATGCTTCTACTGATGGAAGTCCAAAAAAGAATTAGCAGATGGTTTAGAAAGGACAATAAAGGTAGGGACAAAAATTAAATTTTTATTAATTTAGGAAATCGAACTCCACTTTCATATCGATGGTAGGCTTTTGAATATTTTAAATAGTTAATATCAAAAGAATATCAATCATTTGCATATTTTCAAATATATTGTTTGCAATCATGACAATGTATATGAAACCACCATTTTTATTTTATTTTTTTTATTTATTAATATATATATATATACATAAGCACTATAACTTTAAAATTTTGTAGTTTTATATACCCAAGGAAGAGATACCATTATTCAAATCGTTTAGATCGACATTATAGTATTTTGAAGTTGTTCCATTATTGGCTTGTAAATTTCTTGCCAAACTGGAATCAAAATTGGAGTATCCTCTTTCATCAAATGCGTTTCCCATTGTTGATTCATTTTGCTCTTTGTTTGCCTGTGTCTTGAACTTTTCTGTATTCCAATATTCATTATTCAAGAAGGATGACAATTCACTACTAGCTGCAAAATTATTATTAAACATTGTATTTGCATTAGCATGACCACCAAATGACATTAAACTTTGTGTATCAAAATCTTGAATATTAGGAATTTCACCAACTTCACCATTCAAGCTGAACTGAAATCTGCTTTGGTTATTACGTTTGTTAGGATGAGATCTTGTCAATTGTACTGTACATAACTGCAAGTTATTCAATGGACCTTCCACCAAACAACCCTTTTCTCTAAAGTGGATCAATAGATGATTCCATAAAACATTCCTAGACAATGATCTAGGATTACCTAATATTACTAACCCATATTTAGCACGGGTCAAACCAACATTTAAACGACGAGGATCACTTAAGAAACCAATAGCTTGTTGTTCATTAGCACGTACACATGATAAGATAATGTAGTCCTTTTCACGGCCTTGGAAAGCATCAACAGAGGCAACTTCAACATTGACATACAATTCCTTGTCTAAGGAACCATTCATTTGCATATACTGTAATATGTAAGCCCTTTGACCTTCATATGGGGTAATAACACCAATTTGGTGGGGTTTGACACCATCTTTGAATAACCTGGTGATAATACGTTCACAATTCATTGCTTCTATTCTATTTAAGAAAGATGTACCATTAGCAGAAATTTCTTCTCTACCATAATTGGCCCAAAACATCATTGGAACTTCATGAATTGGCCAAGGAAAGGTACTTCCTGGGATGGTACGCTGCTCAATTGTAACACCATTTTGTAAACTACCTTCATAGAACATATTACTTGGAAATTCACTTAAAAATGGGTTCATACGGTATTGAACTTCTAAACGGATTGGAACATGACCCAATAAAATCAATCTTTCGAAAAGTGATTGCTTCAATCCTGCATCACCTGCTTTTCTCTCCAAAATAACTGGACCTAATTGCTGATGGTCACCAACCAAAATAATTTGCTTAGCACCTTTTACAATAGGAATTAAACACTCTGGTTCTGAAGCCTGTGTACTTTCATCAATTAAAACAGTTCTGAACTTAGCATCCAGTCTCTTGTCACCAGCACCCACACATGTACAACAAACTACATCTGCTTTCTTTAAGATTTCAGATTCAGCCTTTCTCACTAACCTAACAAATTTCTTTGCATCTGTTGCAGATAGTTCACCGACTTCTTCTTTTAATTTCAAAAGTTTCTTCAATTCTCCTTTAGATGATCTAGCAACTAAATTATGCAAAGCCAAATCAGATACAGAACTTTCAACATCTTCTCTACTTTTTGCCGTTAATCTAACAACTTTTAAACCCAAATCGCGTAATTTGCTAGCTAAATGGTCAACTGCTACATTAGATGGAGCACAGACTAAGATTCTGTCTTTATGGGATTTTGATAAATGATATACAATTGTAGCTGACGTAACAGTTTTACCAGTACCTGGCGGACCTTGAATCAAAGATAATGGTTTTTGCAATACATGCGCAACTGCACTTGCTTGAGAAGCATTTAATCTTGCAAAATGAGGAATTGATAATTCAGTTGGGATTGGAACATCAAACTCAATATCATGAACTTCATGGCCCAATATTTTATAATATAGGTAACCTGAGATGGATTTCTTATCAATGGCAAATTTCTTTAGTGCATCTTGCATTCTGTCATAAGACGTACCTTTCCAGATAAATTCTGCAGTGAACCCCGTTCCCAATTGAGTTGGCGCTGGAATCTTGCTTGGTTTTAACTCCAATGTGAATTCATCTTTAAAACTGTTTGGTAATCTAACAATATAACCTCTACCTTCCCATTCTGGATGTTGTAACCCTGAATACCTTAAAATCATTTCATCACCAACAGCTACTTTCAATTCATTAGATTCAAAAGTAGATAATGCGAAGGAGGCTAGATGTCTATTATTCAGAGCTAAGGACCAAGTAACTGAAATATGCTCTAATGCTTGTGATTCTTTCAGTTGTTTGTCGTAATCAGCTTCTAGTTTGATTAGAGGACCAAATGATCTTTGGTATTCAAATGCATCTTGGTATCTTAATAAAATAGGTGGGATTTCTTCTTGAGTTTCTGGAGCATCAATGTCATTAATTGTAGCATCTTTATTAGATCTCCATTTAGCTTCCAACTTTGAGATTTGACTTGGTGTGATCAATCTTGCAGTTAATTTTTCCTCATCACCTGGCTCTTCAGCAACCCAAGGTAAAAATTGTCTGTTATCAATAATTGGTTGCCACTGGTCAGTGTCCCAATTTACATTTTTGGTTTGAGCACATGGAACTCTACATAGTAATACCACAACTGCCTCACTCTTTGCCGAGACAAATCCCAATAAGAAAACATTCTTACAACCACAATTGTAACATTCTAAAATTGTATCACCTAGGTCCGAATCTGGATGTAAAGAAACAACATTATGATGAGATAAAACCAGGTGATTAACGATATGAGAACTAGTAGCACCATTTTTTGAATTACAAAACCATTTTTTACAACTATTACATTTTATAACAGAAGTAGGAGAATCTATACCACAATAAGCACACGAGTGTTCAGATACTGGAGCTACAATTTCTGCATGTAGATTATGTTCATTTGGAATTGCAGCCTTTTTATCTAAATGATTATTATCAATTTCTTTACCAGCCAAGTCATCGTCTGAATTATAATCAAATTCATCATCTTGGGAATCATTAAAACTAGTGTCGTCAGAACCTGAGTGATTCACATAGGTATCTCTGTTTGGCTGGAATAGTGCATTATCAGTAGAACCATTCATCTGTAAAACTTAAATTGCCAAACTGGAACAATATATATAAATGTGATTCTTGTAGTTAATGCCAACGAGGAAAACCAGTAAAAAGGCACAATAACACGCAAATACACAATATACAGGTATTAGTATCACAAAGCTGCTCTATGACGTTATTAAACTGCTTGATCTGTCTTTTAAACCATCATTGTTGTACAATTCTTGGTCATCGAGATGGGTTTTAATATTCTAATTATTTCAACATATATTAGAGATATATACGTATAAGGTGATTTAATTTGAGATGAGCTCTTATGAAGACATACTACTAACTAATGAAAGAATAATCTACATTTAAAACATTGTAAAGTTCACCATATGATACAATATCTTATCTAGAATTATAGCTCATATTTGGTGTATTATTTAAAATCTTAATTCGGAAACCCTGTTTTCCTAATTGGCATAGAACTTGAAGTTTTAACGAATCCATTAGGAATAAACCTGAACTAAGGAATTTTGAAAGAGTAAAATATTAAATGTCCATTGTGCACTTATTCTACTTCTTGAATATCGAGAACTTGAACTTTACAAACTGTGAATTAGTAGTTGACAGGATTTAAATTAAATTATTCAAATAGGGTATCAATGGATTAAACCAGTATGTCAGATTATACTGAAATTCTGGAATATCATCTGATATTCACGTGAGCAAACGATAATGCGATCCAGACCCCACATGACAGTCCCAAGTCATACAGGAGAGAGATACTTCCATATCTGTTAGCAAAAAATGGATTATAACCAGTTAATATAGCCTTGATAAAAAAATTTCCCAACTAATTTTATCAATACTTTTGACCATTCAAGCGTTCAAGAGACGATATAGTCAATAACATTACACAGAATATGTCAAAATAAAGTGAAGTGTCATCTAACCCATCCCCCCCTGAAGATAAGGCCTATAGATCTGGTTTCCCACTAATCGATATCTGAAACTAATAAAAAATAATTTTAATGACTTTTCTTCATCCAAGCATTTAATTTATTTCTTGTCTTCTAAAATTCATTCAAGGATATAACAACAGATTAAAAAATGTAATGTATTTTTTTTTTAAATTTATATATCAAATATCCTATTATTTTATAATCGAGTGTTTATAAAACGTATATAAATGGTTCCTTATTTTGCATGATTTGTCAATTTTAACCAACCCATTTTCTTGCAGATCTAAACAACTTAATCCATGGGCCATAACCTTGCCATTCATTAAACACCTCTGGTTCATACCATGAGTTGGCTTCTAATCTACACACTCTTTCAGGATGTGGCATCATAGCCAAAACTCTACCATTTGGAGATTTAATACCAGAAATACCGTTAACAGAACCATTTGGATTGAATGGAAATTTGGTAGTAGTCTTACCGTAGTTATCAATGTATCTTATACCACATAAACCCTTTTGTTCAAATCTTTCTAGTTGATCTGGCGAACTAAAGGTTGCATTACCTTCACCATGGGCAACGGCAATTGGAATCTTTGAACCGATCATATCTTGTAAGAAAACATTATTTTCTTTACAACCTTCATCTTGAACAATTTCAACCATACAAACACGAGCTTCGTATTGTTCACTAACGTTTCTTTCAAAACTTGGCCAATCTTCACAACCTGGAATGATATCTTTTAATCTAGATAAGAATTGACAACCATTACAAGCACCAAATGCAAATGTATCTTCTCTCTCTTGGAAAAAGTTAACAAATTGCTTGCGTACACCTTCATGGTATAAAACAGATTTAGCCCAACCAGCACCAGCACCTAAAACATCACCATATGAGAAACCACCACAAGCAGCTAAACCAACAAACTCAGATAGGTTAAATCTTCCTTCAATTAAGTCAGACATGGTAACGTCAATAGAAGTGAAACCAGCTTGCTGGAAACACCATGCCATTTCCATTTGACCATTTACACCTTGTTCTCTCAAAATAGCAACCTTTGGTTTTATAGGAGCTAATTGCGAATCGATTCTTAAGTCTTCAGCTAAATCATAGCTCAAAGAATAGCTAATACCTGGATCTTGGTCGTCAGCAATATTAGAAAATTCTTCATCTGCAGTGCTTGGATTATCCCTTAGTCTTTGCATATGGTAGGATGTAGAACTCCATTTAACTTGTAAGTTGGCTCTAGTATTTTCGTATAATACATCATTATTAGAGTCCGTAATCTTGATCAAATTGGAAGAAAATTCTGGTTTACCAATAACTGAAATATATTCTGCAGTAACACCATGTTTATCCAAAATGGATGTAAATTCATCTGATCTGTTATCTACAATTTGGAAAACTGCACCAAGTTCTTCGTGGAACAAAGAGGTTAATAAATCGCCACCTTTACTGTTATCAACATTAATTGATAACCCACATCTTGACGCGAATGCCATTTCCAATAAAGTAACAATTAAACCACCATCCGAGATATCATGGTATGATAGAACAATATCACTTTGGTGCAATTCAATTAAAGCCTCAAGGAATCCCTTCAATTTATGGTTATCGTACACGGTAGGAGCAATATCACCAACTTGGTTGTAAACTTGTAATAGAGCAGAACCACCCAATGCTCTTTCTTCTTGAGAGGCAGCTAAATCAACATGAACCAATACTGTGTTAGAATACTTTCTGTTCAATAATGGAGTCCAAGTTCTGGAAGTATTAGATACAGGAGAAAATGCTGTAATATTTAGAGATAGTGGTGCTGTAACTTCTTTGTCATCCCATTTCATTTTCATGGACATAGAATCTTTACCGACAGGAATAGAAATACCTAAATCTGGACATAAATCCATACCAATGGCTTGAACAGCTTCATATAGCTTGGCACCCTCACCTTCATGTGAAGCAGGAGACATCCAATTAGCAGATAACTTAACATGTTGTAATGACTTAACATCGGCAGCAAAAAGGTTCAGCAATGATTCAGCGACAGATATTTTTGCAGATGCGGCAGCTGAAATTAATGCAACACTAGGCCTCTCACCCATCGCAAGAGCATCACCAGTGGAAATAATAGATGGACCGAATGAGGTAGCTGTGACACCTACATCTGCGACTGGAACTTGCCATGGTCCGACAAATTGATCTCTATCAATTAAACCAGTAACAGATCTATCACCAATTGTAATTAAGAATGATTTAGAAGCAACAGATGGTAAACTTAAAACTCTATCAATTGCATCATATAAGGTTGGAATGACTGATAGATCGGCACTTGGTAAGTTCAAAGGTTCGGTAACTGCAGTTCTAGACATCTTTGGTGGTTTACCAAATAATATTGGAAGTTCCAAATCAATTGGTGTGGACTTTAGTAATGGATCTTCGACAACCAATCTTTGTTCTGAGGTGGCATAACCAACAACAGCAAATGGAGCCCTTTCCCTTCTACAAATTTCTTCAAACACATGCAGATCCTCTTTTGAAACACCTAAAACGTAACGTTCTTGAGATTCATTACACCAAATTTCCATTGGTGACATACCTGGTTCCAAGGATAAAACCTTTCTGATATCAAATATCGCACCAAGGTCGTTATCATGAACTAATTCTGGTAGAGCATTCGATAAACCACCAGCACCGACATCATGAATAGATTGGATTGGGTTCTTGGCATCTAAAGAAATACAAGAATCGATAACTTGTTGGCAACGACGTTCCATTTCAGGATTACCTCTTTGGACGGAAGCAAAATCTAGTTCAGCGGAACCTTCACCAGAAGCAATAGATGAAGCAGCACCACCACCTAAACCGATCAACATAGATTGACCACCTAAAACAATTAATGAAGAACCGGGAGTAATCGGTTTATTTTTTAATGAGAACTGAGGCCTAACAGTACCAAAACCACCAGCTAACATAATAGGTTTGTGAAAGCCACGAATTTCTTCCTTACCTTTATGATTGATAACATTAGTAGTTAAAGTACGGAAATAACCATTGATACATGGTCTACCAAATTCATTGTTGAAAGCAGCAGAACCCAATGGAGCTTCGATCATAATATCCAAAGCTGAAGCAATGTGCGAAGGTTTGGAAACATCTAATTCCCATGGTTGGCTGTATTCTGGGATTAATAAGTCACTTACAGAAAACCCGCTTAAACCACACTTGGATTTAGAGCCTCTACCAGTTGCACCTTCGTCTCTAATTTCACCACCTGAACCAGTAGCAGCACCAGGGAAAGGAGAAACAGCTGTTGGATGATTATGTGTTTCAACTTTAATTAAAGTTGGTACTTCTTCTTTTAGTGAAACCCATTCTTTTGTTCTAAAGTCAGGAGCATAATAGTAAGCATTGTTACCAGTTTCAACAACCGCGGCATTATCAGAATATGCACTTATAATATATTCCGGATTCTTTTCATGAGTATTTCTGATCATCTTAAATAAGGATAGGTTCTTTTTTAAACCATCAATAGTCCAATCAGCATTAAAGATTTTATGACGACAATGTTCAGAGTTTACCTGAGCAAACATGAACAATTCGACATCGGTTGGGTCTCTTTTTAATACTTCAACAAAGGCATTGATTAAATAATCTATTTCACCTTTATCTAGTGCTAGACCTAAAGTAGTATTTGCTTTGCTCAAAATATCCTTTGGCGATTTGGAGCTAGATGCACCGGTACATAGTGGTACTTTGACCAACGGTTTAGGGGATTCGTGAGTAAAAATTTTTTGAACAGAAGGTACTGAATTTAAGTATAATTCTTGTGTCATTCTATCAAAAACTGCTTTTAGAGAAATATCATTTAAGTATTCTAACAGTGAAAAACCTGGGATTGTTTTTATCAATAAAGCCAAACCTCTTTCAACACGATTGATTTTATCAGTTAATCCGCAAACGTGTATAATATTAGTAGCTTTAGATGACCATGGAGAAATAGTACCTGATCTTGGTACGATTCTCACTAAATAAGTGTCTTTTGGTAGATTATCGCCATCTACATTTTCAACAATTGAATCCCATAAAAGTTTATTTAAAGGGTCAATTGAGATATCTAGGGGAGAATCATAGGTTAGCAAAACTTTCAGTAAATCTGTATCTTTGGCGTCCAATTGGGCCACTTTAGAATCGATGTAATGCACGTAGCATGTACGAATATCTTCGATGACTGAGTTTGTGCTGTTAACAAAAGAATTAATACCTTTGATCAAGTTTTCAACTCTAAATTGAGATAGAGCTTGTGGACCTGGATAAACTTGAACAGACATATTTAACAATGGTACGTATTGTTTGACTGATTCTGATTAATTTATAGGTTATGATATGCTGTGGTATGCTATAATATGTCTTTATTTGGTTTTAAAGAGTTGCTGAATAATAGTAAGTTAATTCCTGATTTAAGGTAAAAAGTAAAAAAGTAAAATGAAATATAAGTCAATTGGTTTTAGGATGCGCAACAGACGAAATAGACCAAGTTTATATATGCAAACGAATTAATTAATTTAACTCCTGTGATGCCAATGATACCGGTTAAAAATTGATAATGAATTAATTAATATTAATATAGATTCAAAGTCAAGTAATTTCAAATTATAATATCAATTTTATTTTCAAAAATTAAATTAGTTACTGAAATCAAAATGATTACCTAGATTAACTCTGACTCTGTTGTATAACAGCCATCGCAATAGCCCTTCTACGAAGGATTGCCCGACGGAGCCAAAGTAAGACCAGAACAAAAAAAAAATAATAAAAAATTAACAATAGATTAAATTTAATGCCATTTTAATTAATCACATATTACCGAGATGTCTTGAAGATAAAGTCTGTTCCCACAGTAGTTCTCTAGAGATAGTTAGATGAGAGTAAAAATGAAACGGGAATGATCAGGCCATAGTAAAGTGAAGTAAAGTAACCATAAAAAAGAAAGAACATAAAAAAAAACCAAAACATAACACACACAAATATATTTCGTTAATAACGATACTTGGATTGTTGTAATTTGAAATGAAAAGTACACTTGTTTCGGCGGTTAAATATTTTTTCCACCCAGAGGAGGGGGCAAATTGGGATAATTACAGTTATATCAAATGAAGGATATCTCTTTCTCTTTAGTCTACATTTGATTCGAGCCAAAAATATTCAAACTGATATGTGAAATGGAATTTATCTAATTCCTGATCAGGGGACATCCACCTTCATCATAGGTTCTTTTGCATTCTGTTATTACACACAGTTTAGAATCTTCAATATATCCAGCCACAGTATTGTCATTACCTGTGTTTCTAATCGTCTCAACAGTACTTATCATTGTTGAGATACCATAGTTTGGAAAAAGGAATACGTCCAAAATAAAATCGTCTTGTTCTTTATAAAGCCTTCTGAATTAGAAAAGTTTGAAAGAACAACATTTGCTTCGATCCACTTTCTCTCCGTTTTTGTGGTTTATGAGACACAAAAACCAATTGAAAATCCAATCTTTAAATTCTACAGGTGTCATGTTCGACGGGGAAATAGGTAAAAGTACTTTCACTCTAAACAGAATATTAACCGCCCATGACGAACATAGTTAATATTGGACTAAAACTTTGTGAGCACGTGAACGTTCTTTTGTCTTTGTTTTGGTTTTACCCGGTGATACCACGTGATTTGTGTTACTTTTTTTGTATTTTGAAAAAAATTTGATTTTGATATCAAAAAATTATTCGATGAGATGACCTTTAACGTTAATATCTTAGTATATTTGTATCTAGAACCTTGCACTTACACATGTATTAGTGCATATCTGTGTTCATATGTATAAAATATTTATACATTTTAATTTGTAACATTTCATCCATAGAATTCAAAATTGTTTCCTGTTTTTTAATAAAACTCTAAGTTAAGATAACCATGCCTCAAAAAGCTTTGAAAGTAACCAAGAAGAGTAAAGACCCACGTAGAGTCACTAAGAAACAAAAAAATCTACGTAAAGCTGCTCCAATACAAATTAAATCTAAAAAGAAGAATCTACAACATTTGAAAAAATTGAACAAAACAGCCTCCTTGACTGTTGCTACTGAAAGATTAATATCAAGTAAAGTTGGTCATCTTGAATTATTAAAAGGTACTAGAAGAGAATTAGAAAAGCAAAAAGATAATAAAAAAAAATAGGATAATTATTTTATTTTTTTTAAGTTCATTTTGCATTGCATAACTATATTGGTCACCTTCTCTCAAATATCTCTCTAAGTATCTTTTTTAATATCTAGTTTTATATTTATATCTTTGTATAATAATTTGAAAAATTTCAGCGCAACTAAGCGATTTTATGATTTCATTATTCAATCAATTCCTAATTTTCAAAAATGTAAAAGGAGCCATTTTAATCAGTTCAAACTAAGTTAAATAAAAAAAGGTGAAATTTCATACCATCTTTTATTAAACATTTTCATTTTTTTTGATAATTTAACATCTACGACACCTACAATTATGTCTGATTACAATACTAAGGCAAAAGAAATTATAAATTCTCATCAATTTGTTCAGTTTTCTGCAAATTGGTGTCCTGATTGCGTTTATGCAAATTCAGTATGGTCAAAATTTGGTGTATCTGACAAAGTTCATGTCTTTGATATTGGTAACCTTTCCAAAGATGAACAAGCCCAATGGAGGGATGCTTTTGAATCTGTTTCCAAGATTAGAAACCTACCAACTATCTTTGTTAATGGCAAAGCTTGGGGTACCGAATCTGAGTTACATAAATATGAGTCAAAAGGAACTCTCAAAGACGAATTATCAAAAATAGGCTTGATAAATTAATGAAAGTTTATAATTATTTATTCTATACATAATTGTCGATAATAGTATATTATACACACATAATCCTAATTGTAATTTACACAATGAGTAATATCTCTTACTCATTCTTAACATAGTAATAACCATCTTCTTGAATCATGTTGGTTTCAACATATGAAGGTGGTTCCTCACCTTTACTACTATCGTAGATGATAATACCGTTATCCAATGAGTGTCTTTTCTCATTCCTCTTGTAGAAATACAAAACTACAAATGTCCACAAACCATATATACCACCAAAGATAACACTTGAAACATAACCTTTCTTAAATCTTGGAGAATCAACTGTTGGCCAAACTAAGATTGGAATCCATGCATTAGTCGACTGGGAAATAGAGTAAATAGCAATCCAAGTAACAGCTTTGACTTGGGGATCGAACCTTAAAAAATCATTAATAAAGGACCATAAACAAGGTGATGCAGCAACACTGAAATAAGTGGTTAAAAATGCATACCATTTTGCACTATTACTAACGTTCCACGTAATTAGGATACCACATGAAATACAATTCATAATTGCGGCAAAAACCATAAAGATCCATTTGCATCTAAAGAGATCAGCACCGAATGAACAGAAGATCACAAAACCCAAACCTAAAGCTGGAGGCAGAACACTCAATTGATTAACCTTGGGGATTGAATAATTTGGATTGGACTTCAACCATAATGTATAAGCACCCCCAGTAGATCCAAAATTGTTCCATGAAGTTAAATCAAACACAACGAGAATCCAAAAAGTAGAAGTCAAAAATACTTTTTTCCAGATTCTCCAATCCCACATTTTCTTCAATTGAGCCTTTGGAATAGCATCAGTAATATTATTTCTTCTATTACGCTCCCTTGCAATTCTAATTTCTTCGTCAGTTAAAAAGAGAGAGTAACATCTTGAAGGGACACCAGGAATGACAAAGAAACCAATGATTGCAGTTGGCAAAGATATGGCGATAGCATTAATCAAGAACATCCATCTCCAACCGGCAAGACCGTTGACACCATTTAGATCTCTATAAATTCTGCTTTGTAAAAGACCTGAAGTAACTGAACCCAGAAGTTGGCCGCAAAAGAAGAGGCATACTCTTGAACTAATTTCATCAGGTGCGTACCAACAACCTAGAATATACTGAGATACAGGGTAGTAAGCAGCACCAAATGCATTTAGAATAAATCTATATGCTCGCAATTCAGCCAGAGAATGAGCTCTGTAACAAGCAAAAGTAAACCAAGTCCAACCCAAATCCATTATAGGTAAGATTAAATGGGCAGGGAATCTTGGTAATAGATACATGAATGGCAATTGGAATACAATGGACCCAACGTTAGCGATAGTGGATGTCGTGATAAAATCGTTACCTTTCATATTCAAATCTTCTTTCATACCAGAGACATAAGCATTGGTATAATTTGAAGCATCGACAGTTTTTGACCAACACAGCAATAGGAAGTATAAACCCAAGACTAGATCTAATTTATACAACAACCTTTTTTCAGCCTTACTAGATCTGTCATGATTTGGATATAAAAATTGATACCACTTCCTTGTACTTCTGTAATGCTTATTAACCCTATATTCAAACTCATCGAAAAATTTCCATCGAGACCTACCAGCCTCATCTCTTAATTCATAGGGAACACCCTTTTTCAAGTCGATGGAAACCTCTTGCGCATGCTCCTTGATATAACCTGAAGATTTGTAAGTGCTTGAAGAGATACGAGCTTCATCTTTGGGTTTTTGGTCTACCTCATCATGAATGATGGATAGATCTTGATCAGAAGTAGAGTCTCTTGCCTCTGCTAAAGATTTCAATATCGCTTCTTCTGGCAATACCCTTAGATGTGGGAAATATTTTTTCCATCCTGTAGTTTTTGATGACATTATATCGTATTCGAACTATGTCTGTTACTGATATATTGTATAGGAATGTATTATAGGATAATATAATATAATAATTATAAGAAGTGAAGATAGCAATTGAAACTGAAATTGGGAATTTTGAAATTAGTTGGTTAGATGGATGGTTTAAATATGCTTTTAAATTTCAAAACTTAAATTCCAAAAAGACCTAAAAGTATTCAATGCTTGTTAAAATTTTTAGCAAAATATTAATGGATGACACACAAACCAACAGCTTTACTTCTTATTAGATATTTAAAACAACAGGATGGTCATGCATTACAGAAAGGCACTGCAAACACAGTGAAGACTCAATTTCCCAACAATTTCTTCAACAGCAGGAGTATCTTGATATATATATATATATATATGTGGATGATTATATATGAATTTGGATATGCCACATCAGATATATCTAATCATGTCTCGATGAATCATTTTTTTTTGCAGTTAATTAACAGAACTGAGTATTAATTATTAATCTTGATGTTAAAATATTTTATTGATATTGGTTCTATCTTGCGATAACGTTCTGCGTCCATTTGTGACAAATATGCGGCTTTCCCAAAAAGAAAAACAAATTTTCGAAATCGATAAAGAAGGATGATCATTAGACACGAAATGGATGAGTAGTCATAGATCAATGATTCAAAAATATAAATTATTGTAAGAATTTTAGTTTAACCGGGTAACTGTGATGTTTCTTTTGTAGGATGATCAAGAGAATGCTTATAGATGATTCAGGCGAGAACAGGTCACCTGACATGAATCATAGGAGGTTGATTCATGAGTTTAATTTATTGTGTTGAGCAAGCAAGGTCGATGGTGACCCAATGACCATTACGATAATACATTAAATGGTCATTGGGTCTATTTTGAACCAATTGTCTAGTATTCTCTTATTTACAAAAGATTTATAGTTTAAAAAATAAACACACATAACAGAGATGTCAACTGAGATTGCATTTTACAAAGTAAAGCTTTTGCAATTGAGCGGATCTAAATTCAATGTGTTGAATTACCTAAAACGAGAGCAATTTTTCACACCGATGGGAAGTGTTTCAAACTGTCGATATCATTTAGCCTAATTTTGTTTATTTCACTCCATTTGTCTCAAGAAAACAAAACAAAACAAATCAAAACAAAACTAACGGTTGAACGATTGAGATAATATACAACCAATGTGTTTTAAATACGAATTGTGGGGAGTGAAGTTTCAAAAACAGTCTAGGAACCAACAAGATGAGGCAAGACATTGTAACGACGGGGGTGGGGGACGGGGAAGGGGAAGGGGTTTATATGAAAGGACATTAAAGGAAAATGTATACACAATTAATCTTTATTTGTAAAAAGCATCCTACCCAAAGAGAGTGAGCGCTGTGGATAATATTATCTAGACTTTTTTCAAAAAGGATATTAGATTGGAACGTTAATACTGAAATTTACCATAAGAAATACGAAATTGTAGCTTATTGATATTTTTGTTAAGAAAGAATTCTATGGGTTTGTTCAACGAAGACTAGCACTATGCTCTGCTATGCTTCTTCTTCTTCCCCCTACATTCAACCTCGAAAACAGTTATCCTATTACGTATGTCCTGGAATTTCCCATCCACATCCGAGTTAATTATGTTCCAATTTCAGAAACATCGTCCTGTTAGGGCTGATGCCCGAAACCATAACATTACAAAAACGTCACTGCAGGGATGTACGCGGAGTTCTTAAAGAACTGATACAGAGACATACACACAGAGACTTGCTGCTGTATGAACAATCCTTGTTCTTGTCTTGGAAAACAGAAGAAGAAGAATAATGCAGCCATCGAGGGGCAAGTACCCGGACACAGGGAGCGGATAATAAAACACACCTAAGAGAACCAAAGGGGGAAACAAACTTGAAATTGAGAAAAGTATAATTATTGATCTAGTAATTGGTGAATTGCATGAAATGAAACACATGGAGACGACATTACGTACAACGTCCAGATGTGCAGGCAACCATTTCGTCTTTGCTTGATTTTTTTTTCTTGTTTTTGTGTTCACGATGAATTTTCAATAACAACCGCAAGTAAAGAACATACCATACCGCACACTCTAGTTGCAGCCATCCTGTGTCCGCTTGGTATTTGGCTGGGCTGCGCCGAACGGCTTCCATTGAAACAAGACAACTCTTTTGGGAGCGAAACAGACAAACCGCATACCCTACAAACCAGAATCCACAAATTACGTACGACTGGATTACTTTTCCCGGCTGGGAGTCCGCTGCAGGAGGCGGTTCACCGCCTGCTCGTAATATACGTAACTACGTAAATTAGTTTTTGTATTGTTGTGTTCTTTTGTCTTGTATTGCCCCCCCCCTTTTTGTTTTTCAGTGTGCCCTCTAGATGTATAGTTCTCCAGCTTTTTGTTGTTGTTATTAGTATCATTATGCCATAGTTATAGTCTTTTCCATGTATTAACACATATATTTTCCTCAAGACACGCATAATTATTCAGCGTTTTTTGTATATATACAATGGCAGGCTCAGAAACACCCACGTAAACTTTCCTACGGACAAAGTACAACGCAAGAAGCGAACTTGTGAGAACGCTAGTCTTTGTCCTTTGGTTCCAAAGCACCCTGCACGGCAGAAACGCCCATCGTCTGAAATCAATCAATCAATCAATCAATCTCGATTAATCAAATCACAAGCAACCGAGCTCTCTTCGCTTTGTTCTTACAGATCCCTACTCCGTTTCTCTTAATGGATCGCTTCGATCGCACGAATCTGCCGCCGCCTCTCTCTCTGCCTATCACAAAAGAAAAACCCACCATATTCGGGTTATTACAGTTTTTGTGGTTTTAAGCCCATCGATGAATGAATGATGTTATGTTGCACAAAAATTCTATAATAACCTTTTTTTTTTTTTTTTGTGTTTTTGTGTTTTTGTGTTTTTGTGTTTTTGTGTTTTGTGTTTTTTTCTTTTTTTTCTTTTTTTTGTTTTTTTTGTGTGTGTCTGAGACTGTGTCTGTTTTCGAACCCACCAAGAACAGAACAAATATCCCGCGCAGGGTCTTGTTAGATAGACGTCTCTGCTCCCACCTCTCCTGAGCCCGGCTGATTTGTCAGAATCCTCGACAATTACACACAAACTAAACTAAACTAAACTTAACAACTTTCGAATTCTCTAACGATTCATTCATTGCTGCAATTTTTGTTTTTGATATACTGTTTGTTAAGTAATGTTCTCTTCTATAGCAGGCTGCAATCAAAATATCTTGTTATGTAGGCATGTAGGTATGTAAATTGTATCCTATCCACTTATATCAAGTCGGGCTAGGTCGCAGCCCTCTCTGTAATCTCCACTGTACTGGAAGTTTTGTTGATATTATAAATCTTCTTCCAGCATTGGAAATTTAATATCTCTCTATCTCTCTCGCTCTCTCTCTTTGTATATTTTCCCTTTAGATCATTAGTATGACATACTCAGTTCCTTCCGTACTATTCCCAACTGTTTGTTACACCTACTCCCACTGGTATGGCAAAAAATAAAAATAAAAATGTTAAGATTAATGTAGCTGGAATTGCTATTACAACTTTCTCTCTGGTTCTGTTTTGTAACGGATAAACCCTCGCCTGCTCGGTTATTCTTATATTTCCTAGAATCTCTGCAGATTACTCCGCTATTATATTTCGTTAAACCTATTTCACTCATCTGCTATGTACCCACTACCACATCCCATCTTATTATATATCCATTATTATTACCATCATCATATATACATACATACATACATACATTTATATATATATAACATGGTAAGCTTGGCTGAACTCTTTAAAATATGTCCTCTTACATATATTTTGGAATATTTCAATTCAAAGTCGTTCCATTCTGTCTTTGAGTCTTCCTTATCTGACCACTGATACTTCAGACCGTTTGCATATAAATTTGATTATTAGCCCGATTCATTATATCTAGGATATGAAAAAATGCTAATGGTCTCGAGTAATCAACATCATACTTTACCGATGGGACCACAATTTTATGAATTGAATCAACAAGATCCAAAATTATTGATACCTCAACCAAAACCATTGTTGTCGTCTGCGTCAGTATCCCTTCCTGGTGCAAATTTACTTAATTCAACAACTTCTTCCTCTCCAAAGGCCACTCCAGTAGTACCAATCACTCCAATTCGCACTCCAAACAATTCTTTTAATAAAATCACTTTACCACCAATATCCTCATTTGATAATTTGGTAAGAGCTGCTGAATATAATAGTGGTATTCAAAATGTTAATGGAAATAACAGCAATGGCTTTATAGCTAGTTCAATAGTACAAAGATCAAAGTCATTACCGACATTACCAGGTCCAATCCAACCTCCTTTATTATTACAACATTCACCACCAGAATCTTCCCATGAAGACGATGATGAAAGTACTTTCAGTTCAAGTAGAGTAAATAGCATATCAAGTTCATCAAGTAACTCTACTAGTAGTTTAAACTTAGCAATGTCTGCTTCATCAAGCATCAATGGTGTTTCAACGATTGCCGCTACAAATAAAAAAGTCAAGAAACAAAGAAAGAAGAAAGAATGCCCAATTTGCCATAATTTTTATGCAAACTTATCAACTCATAATTCAACACATCTCACTCCTGAAAACAGACCCCATAAATGTCCAATTTGTAATCATGGTTTTGCAAGAAATAATGATTTAATAAGACATAAGAAACGTCATTGGAGAGATGAATTCCAATCTTCTGCTGAAGAATCATCATCATTATCATCGTCATCATCATCATCATCATCATCATCTACAGAATCAGGATCTTTAGATCTAACGGATAAAAAATATAATCAATTAAAATCATTACATAATATCAAGGGAACCTTTAAATGTCCTTATAATTCCACCTTGATCAAACTGGATATGGATATCTACCCTCATAAGAAGGGTACACCATTAAAGTTTGAAAGTTCGAATTGTCATGCAACTGGTGTATTTTCACGTTGTGATACTTACAAGAATCATTTGAAAGCTTTGCATTTTGAATATCCACCAGGAACTAAAAAGGCAAATAGATCGATAGTCCCTGGTAAATGTAAGCATTGCGGTAAAAATTTCCCAAATGTTGACGTTTGGTTGAAAACTCATATAGAGAGGGACTGTGGTTACAGTTATCATTAATAAATTAATCTTACGACGTTATGTTATTTGTTACGCCCCCATCCAAATGAAATCCATCATATTTATAAATTATCTAATTTATTCTTATACATAGTTATATACATCTAATTTAAAGAAACGAATAGTTATATCATTATCATTATTAAAGGTCGTTAAGTTTATATATATATGTATATATGTATGTATGAATGGATGTATATGTGTATGTGCATGTGTATGTGTGCTAAAAATAAGAATGAATGCAAATAGTGTAGTTTATGGTGCGCAGTATCTCGCTGTTTGATCTGTATCTCTTAATAAT
>NW_001834535.1:0-19167 GCF_000150035.1 Vanderwaltozyma polyspora DSM 70294
CCTGGTGTGAGAGACTGGGTAGGTGGTGGTACCGGTGGTAACATTACCTTCAGAGTCGGTGGAAGTGTAAGTAGAAGTAGTCAATTCTTCTTCACTGGTGTGAGAGACTGGGTAGGTGGTGGTACCGGTGGTAACATTACCTTCAGAGTCGGTGGAAGTGTAAGTAGAAGTGGTTACTTCTTCTTCACTGGTGTGAGAAACTGGGTAGGTAGTAGTACCGGTGGTAACATTACCTTCAGAGTCGGTGGAAGTGTAAGTAGAAGTGGTGACTTCTTCTTCACTGGTGTGGGAGACTGGGTAGGTGGTGGTACCGGTGGTAATATTACCTTCAGAGTCGGTGGAAGTGTAAGTAGAAGTAGTCAATTCTTCTTCAGAAGTGTGAGAGACTGGGTAGGTGGTGGTACCGGTGGTAACATTACCTTCAGAGTCGGTGGAAGTGTAAGTAGAAGTGGTGACTTCTTCTTCACTGGTGTGAGAGACTGGGTAGGTGGTGGTACCGGTGGTAACATTACCTTCAGAGTCGGTGGAAGTGTAAGTAGAAGTGGTGACTTCTTCTTCACTGGTGTGGGAGACTGGGTAGGTAGTGGTACCGGTGGTAACATTACCTTCAGAGTCGGTGGAAGTGTAAGTAGAAGTAGTCAATTCTTCTTCACTGGTGTGAGAGACTGGGTAGGTAGTGGTACCGGTGGTAACATTACCTTCAGAGTCGGTGGAAGTGTAAGTAGAAGTGGTGACTTCTTCTTCAGAAGTGTGAGAGACTGGGTAGGTAGTGGTACCGGTGGTAACATTACCTTCAGAGTCGGTGGAAGTGTAAGTAGAAGTAGTCAATTCTTCTTCACTGGTGTGAGAGACTGGGTAGGTAGTGGTACCAGTGGTAACATTACCTTCAGAGTCGGTGGAAGTGTAAGTAGAAGTGGTGACTTCTTCTTCACTGGTGTGAGAGACTGGGTAGGTAGTGGTACCGGTGGTAACATTACCTTCAGAGTCGGTGGAAGTGTAAGTAGAAGTGGTGACTTCTTCTTCACTGGTGTGAGAGACTGGGTAGGTAGTGGTACCAGTGGTAACATTACCTTCAGAGTCGGTGGAAGTGTAGGTAGAAGTGGTGACTTCTTCTTCACTGGTGTGAGAGACTGGGTAGGTAGTGGTACCGGTGGTAACATTACCTTCAGAGTCAGTGGAAGTGTAAGTAGAAGTAGTCAATTCTTCTTCACTGGTGTGAGAGACTGGGTAGGTAGTGGTACCGGTGGTAACATTACCTTCAGAGTCGGTGGAAGTGTAAGTAGAAGTAGTCAATTCTTCTTCACTGGTGTGAGAGACTGGGTAGGTAGTGGTACCGGTGGTAACATTACCTTCAGAGTCAGTGGAAGTGTAAGTAGAAGTAGTCAATTCTTCTTCACTGGTGTGAGAGACTGGGTAGGTAGTGGTACCGGTGGTAACATTACCTTCAGAGTCAGTGGAAGTGTAAGTAGAAGTAGTCAATTCTTCTTCACTGGTGTGAGAGACTGGGTAGGTAGTGGTACCGGTGGTAACATTACCTTCAGAGTCGGTGGAAGTGTAAGTAGAAGTGGTGACTTCTTCTTCAAAAGTGTGAGAGACTGGGTAGGTAGTGGTACCGGTGGTAACATTACCTTCAGAGTCGGTGGAAGTGTAAGTAGAAGTGGTGACTTCTTCTTCAGAAGTGTGAGAGACTGGGTAGGTAGTGGTACCGGTGGTAACATTACCTTCAGAGTCGGTGGAAGTGTAAGTAGAAGTAGTCAATTCTTCTTCACTGGTGTGAGAGACTGGGTAGGTAGTGGTACCGGTGGTAACATTACCTTCAGAGTCGGTGGAAGTGTAAGTAGAAGTAGTCAATTCTTCTTCACTGGTGTGAGAGACTGGGTAGGTAGTGGTACCGGTGGTAACATTACCTTCAGAGTCGGTGGAAGTGTAAGTAGAAGTGGTGACTTCTTCTTCACTGGTGTGAGAGACTGGGTAGGTAGTGGTACCGGTGGTAACATTACCTTCAGAGTCGGTGGAAGTGTAAGTAGAAGTAGTCAATTCTTCTTCACTGGTGTGAGAGACTGGGTAGGTAGTGGTACCGGTGGTAACATTACCTTCAGAGTCGGTGGAAGTGTAAGTAGAAGTAGTCAATTCTTCTTCACTGGTGTGAGAGACTGGGTAGGTAGTGGTACCGGTGGTAACATTACCTTCAGAGTCGGTGGAAGTGTAAGTAGAAGTGGTGACTTCTTCTTCACTGGTGTGAGAGACTGGGTAGGTAGTGGTACCGGTGGTAACATTACCTTCAGAGTCGGTGGAAGTGTAAGTAGAAGTGGTGACTTCTTCTTCACTGGTGTGAGAGACTGGGTAGGTAGTGGTACCGGTGGTAACATTACCTTCAGAGTCGGTGGAAGTGTAAGTAGAAGTAGTCAATTCTTCTTCACTGGTGTGAGAGACTGGGTAGGTAGTGGTACCGGTGGTAACATTACCTTCAGAGTCGGTGGAAGTGTAAGTAGAAGTAGTCAATTCTTCTTCACTGGTGTGAGAGACTGGGTAGGTAGTGGTACCGGTGGTAACATTACCTTCAGAGTCGGTGGAAGTGTAAGTAGAAGTGGTGACTTCTTCTTCACTGGTGTGAGAGACTGGGTAGGTAGTGGTACCGGTGGTAACATTACCTTCAGAGTCGGTGGAAGTGTAAGTAGAAGTGGTGACTTCTTCTTCAGAAGTGTGAGAGACTGGGTAGGTAGTGGTACCGGTGGTAACATTACCTTCAGAGTCGGTGGAAGTGTAAGTAGAAGTAGTCAATTCTTCTTCACTGGTGTGAGAGACTGGGTAGGTAGTGGTACCGGTGGTAACATTACCTTCAGAGTCGGTGGAAGTGTAAGTAGAAGTGGTGACTTCTTCTTCAGAAGCGTGAGAGACTGGGTAGGTAGTGGTACCGGTGGTAACATTACCTTCAGAGTCGGTGGAAGTGTAAGTAGAAGTAGTCAATTCTTCTTCACTGGTGTGAGAGACTGGGTAGGTAGTGGTACCGGTGGTAACATTACCTTCAGAGTCGGTGGAAGTGTAAGTAGAAGTGGTGACTTCTTCTTCACTGGTGTGAGAGACTGGGTAGGTAGTGGTACCGGTGGTAACATTACCTTCAGAGTCAGTGGAAGTGTAAGTAGAAGTAGTCAATTCTTCTTCAGAAGTGTGAGAGACTGGGTAGGTAGTGGTACCGGTGGTAACATTACCTTCAGAGTCAGTGGAAGTGTAAGTAGAAGTAGTCAATTCTTCTTCACTGGTGTGAGAGACTGGGTAGGTAGTGGTACCGGTGGTAACATTACCTTCAGAGTCGGTGGAAGTGTAAGTAGAAGTAGTCAATTCTTCTTCAGAAGTGTGAGAGACTGGGTAGGTAGTGGTACCGGTGGTAACATTACCTTCAGAGTCGGTGGAAGTGTAAGTAGAAGTAGTCAATTCTTCTTCACTGGTGTGAGAGACTGGGTAGGTAGTGGTACCGGTGGTAACATTACCTTCAGAGTCGGTGGAAGTGTAAGTAGAAGTAGTCAATTCTTCTTCACTGGTGTGAGAGACTGGGTAGGTAGTGGTACCGGTGGTAACATTACCTTCAGAGTCGGTGGAAGTGTAAGTAGAAGTAGTCAATTCTTCTTCACTGGTGTGAGAGACTGGGTAGGTAGTGGTACCGGTGGTAACATTACCTTCAGAGTCGGTGGAAGTGTAAGTAGAAGTAGTCAATTCTTCTTCACTGGTGTGAGAGACTGGGTAGGTAGTGGTACCGGTGGTAACATTACCTTCAGAGTCGGTGGAAGTGTAAGTAGAAGTGGTGACTTCTTCTTCACTGGTGTGAGAGACTGGGTAGGTAGTGGTACCGGTGGTAACATTACCTTCAGAGTCGGTGGAAGTGTAAGTAGAAGTGGTGACTTCTTCTTCAGAAGTGTGAGAGACTGGGTAGGTAGTGGTACCGGTGGTAACATTACCTTCAGAGTCGGTGGAAGTGTAAGTAGAAGTGGTGACTTCTTCTTCAGAAGTGTGAGAGACTGGGTAGGTAGTGGTACCGGTGGTAACATTACCTTCAGAGTCGGTGGAAGTGTAAGTAGAAGTAGTCAATTCTTCTTCACTGGTGTGAGAGACTGGGTAGGTAGTGGTACCGGTGGTAACATTACCTTCAGAGTCGGTGGAAATGTAAGTAGAAGTAGTCAATTCTTCTTCACTGGTGTGAGAGACTGGGTAGGTAGTGGTACCGGTGGTAACATTGCCTTCAGAGTCGGTGGAAGTGTAAGTAGAAGTAGTCAATTCTTCTTCACTGGTGTGAGAGACTGGGTAGGTAGTGGTACCGGTGGTAACATTACCTTCAGAGTCAGTGGAAGTGTAAGTAGAAGTGGTGACTTCTTCTTCACTGGTGTGAGAGACTGGGTAGGTAGTGGTACCGGTGGTAACATTACCTTCAGAGTCGGTGGAAGTGTAAGTAGAAGTAGTCAATTCTTCTTCACTGGTGTGAGAGACTGGGTAGGTAGTGGTACCGGTGGTAACATTACCTTCAGAGTCGGTGGAAGTGTAAGTAGAAGTGGTGACTTCTTCTTCACTGGTGTGAGAGACTGGGTAGGTAGTGGTACCGGTGGTAACATTACCTTCAGAGTCGGTGGAAGTGTAAGTAGAAGTGGTGACTTCTTCTTCACTGGTGTGAGAGACTGGGTAGGTAGTGGTACCGGTGGTAACATTACCTTCAGAGTCAGTGGAAGTGTAAGTAGAAGTAGTCAATTCTTCTTCACTGGTGTGAGAGACTGGGTAGGTAGTGGTACCGGTGGTAACATTACCTTCAGAGTCGGTGGAAGTGTAAGTAGAAGTGGTGACTTCTTCTTCAGAAGTGTGAGAGACTGGGTAGGTAGTGGTACCGGTGGTAACATTACCTTCAGAGTCGGTGGAAGTGTAAGTAGAAGTAGTCAATTCTTCTTCACTGGTGTGAGAGACTGGGTAGGTAGTGGTACCGGTGGTAACATTACCTTCAGAGTCGGTGGAAGTGTAAGTAGAAGTGGTGACTTCTTCTTCACTGGTGTGAGAGACTGGGTAGGTAGTGGTACCGGTGGTAACATTACCTTCAGAGTCGGTGGAAGTGTAAGTAGAAGTGGTGACTTCTTCTTCAGAAGTGTGAGAGACTGGGTAGGTAGTGGTTCCGGTGGTAACATTACCTTCAGAGTCAGTGGAAGTGTAAGTAGAAGTAGTCAATTCTTCTTCAGAAGTGTGAGAGACTGGGTAGGTAGTGGTGCCGGTGGTAACATTACCTTCAGAGTCAGTGGAAGTGTAAGTAGAAGTGGTGACTTCTTCTTCAGAAGTGTGAGAGACTGGGTAGGTAGTGGTACCGGTGGTAACATTACCTTCAGAGTCGGTGGAAGTGTAAGTAGAAGTGGTGACTTCTTCTTCACTGGTGTGAGAGACTGGGTAGGTAGTGGTACCGGTGGTAACATTACCTTCAGAGTCGGTGGAAGTGTAAGTAGAAGTAGTCAATTCTTCTTCACTGGTGTGAGAGACTGGGTAGGTAGTGGTACCGGTGGTAACATTGCCTTCAGAGTCGGTGGAAGTGTAAGTAGAAGTAGTCAATTCTTCTTCACTGGTGTGAGAGACTGGGTAGGTAGTGGTACCGGTGGTAACATTACCTTCAGAGTCGGTGGAAGTGTAAGTAGAAGTGGTGACTTCTTCTTCACTGGTGTGAGAGACTGGGTAGGTAGTGGTACCGGTGGTAACATTACCTTCAGAGTCGGTGGAAGTGTAAGTAGAAGTGGTGACTTCTTCTTCACTGGTGTGAGAGACTGGGTAGGTAGTGGTACCGGTGGTAACATTACCTTCAGAGTCGGTGGAAGTGTAAGTAGAAGTAGTCAATTCTTCTTCACTGGTGTGAGAGACTGGGTAGGTAGTGGTACCGGTGGTAACATTACCTTCAGAGTCGGTGGAACTGTAAGTAGAAGTGGTGATTTCTTCTTCACTGGTGTGAGAGACTGGGTAGGTAGTGGTACCGGTGGTAACATTACCTTCAGAGTCAGTGGAAGTGTAAGTAGAAGTAGTCAATTCTTCTTCACTGGTGTGAGAGACTGGGTAGGTAGTGGTACCGGTGGTAACATTACCTTCAGAGTCGGTGGAAGTGTAAGTAGAAGTGGTGACTTCTTCTTCAGAAGTGTGAGAGACTGGGTAGGTAGTGGTACCGGTGGTAACATTACCTTCAGAGTCGGTGGAAGTGTAAGTAGAAGTGGTGACTTCTTCTTCAGAAGTGTGAGAGACTGGGTAGGTAGTGGTACCGGTGGTAACATTACCTTCAGAGTCGGTGGAAGTGTAAGTAGAAGTAGTCAATTCTTCTTCACTGGTGTGAGAGACTGGGTAGGTAGTGGTTCCGGTGGTAACATTACCTTCAGAGTCAGTGGAAGTGTAAGTAGAAGTAGTCAATTCTTCTTCAGAAGTGTGAGAGACTGGGTAGGTAGTGGTACCGGTGGTAACATTGCCTTCAGAGTCGGTGGAAGTGTAAGTAGAAGTGGTGACTTCTTCTTCAGAAGTGTGAGAGACTGGGTAGGTAGTGGTACCGGTGGTAACATTACCTTCAGAGTCGGTGGAAGTGTAAGTAGAAGTGGTGACTTCTTCTTCACTGGTGTGAGAGACTGGGTAGGTAGTGGTACCGGTGGTAACATTACCTTCAGAGTCGGTGGAAGTGTAAGTAGAAGTAGTCAATTCTTCTTCACTGGTGTGAGAGACTGGGTAGGTAGTGGTACCGGTGGTAACATTACCTTCAGAGTCGGTGGAAGTGTAAGTAGAAGTAGTCAATTCTTCTTCACTGGTGTGAGAGACTGGGTAGGTAGTGGTACCGGTGGTAACATTACCTTCAGAATCGGTAGAAGTGTAAGTAGAAGTGGTGACTTCTTCTTCACTGGTGTGAGAGACTGGGTAGGTAGTGGTACCGGTGGTAACATTACCTTCAGAGTCAGTGGAAGTGTAAGTAGAAGTAGTCAATTCTTCTTCAGAAGTGTGAGAGACTGGGTAGGTAGTGGTACCGGTGGTAACATTACCTTCAGAGTCAGTGGAAGTGTAAGTAGAAGTAGTCAATTCTTCTTCACTGGTGTGAGAGACTGGGTAGGTAGTGGTACCGGTGGTAACATTACCTTCAGAGTCGGTGGAAGTGTAAGTAGAAGTAGTCAATTCTTCTTCAGAAGTGTGAGAGACTGGGTAGGTAGTGGTACCGGTGGTAACATTACCTTCAGAGTCGGTGGAAGTGTAAGTAGAAGTAGTCAATTCTTCTTCACTGGTGTGAGAGACTGGGTAGGTAGTGGTACCGGTGGTAACATTACCTTCAGAGTCGGTGGAAGTGTAAGTAGAAGTAGTCAATTCTTCTTCACTGGTGTGAGAGACTGGGTAGGTAGTGGTACCGGTGGTAACATTACCTTCAGAGTCGGTGGAAGTGTAAGTAGAAGTAGTCAATTCTTCTTCACTGGTGTGGGAGACTGGGTAGGTAGTGGTACCGGTGGTAACATTACCTTCAGAGTCGGTGGAAGTGTAAGTAGAAGTAGTCAATTCTTCTTCAGTGGTGTGGGAGACTGGGTAGGTAGTGGTACCGGTGGTAACATTACCTTCAGAGTCGGTGGAAGTGTAAGTAGAAGTAGTCAATTCTTCTTCAGTGGTGTGGGAGACTGGGTAGGTAGTGGTACCGGTGGTAACATTACCTTCAGAGTCGGTGGAAGTGTAAGTAGAAGTAGTCAATTCTTCTTCAGTGGTGTGGGAGACTGGGTAGGTAGTGGTACCGGTGGTAACATTACCTTCAGAGTCGGTGGAAGTGTAAGTAGAAGTAGTCAATTCTTCTTCAGTGGTGTGGGAGACTGGGTAGGTAGTGGTACCGGTGGTAACATTACCTTCAGAGTCGGTGGAAGTGTAAGTAGAAGTAGTCAATTCTTCTTCACTGGTGTGGGAGACTGGGTAGGTAGTGGTACCGGTGGTAACATTACCTTCAGAGTCGGTGGAAGTGTAAGTAGAAGTAGTCAATTCTTCTTCACTGGTGTGGGAGACTGGGTAGGTAGTGGTACCGGTGGTAACATTACCTTCAGAGTCGGTGGAAGTGTAAGTAGAAGTAGTCAATTCTTCTTCACTGGTGTGGGAGACTGGGTAGGTAGTGGTACCGGTGGTAACATTACCTTCAGAGTCGGTGGAAGTGTAAGTAGAAGTAGTCAATTCTTCTTCAGTGGTGTGGGAGACTGGGTAGGTAGTGGTACCGGTGGTAACATTACCTTCAGAGTCGGTGGAAGTGTAAGTAGAAGTAGTCAATTCTTCTTCAGTGGTGTGGGAGACTGGGTAGGTAGTGGTACCGGTGGTAACATTACCTTCAGAGTCGGTGGAAGTGTAAGTAGAAGTAGTCAATTCTTCTTCACTGGTGTGGGAGACTGGGTAGGTAGTGGTACCGGTGGTAACATTACCTTCAGAGTCGGTGGAAGTGTAAGTAGAAGTAGTCAATTCTTCTTCACTGGTGTGGGAGACTGGGTAGGTAGTGGTACCGGTGGTAACATTACCTTCAGAGTCGGTGGAAGTGTAAGTAGAAGTAGTCAATTCTTCTTCACTGGTATTGTTGAATGTGTTAGTGGATTCAATTGATGTAATATTATTTGATATATTTGGGATTGTTACCGAATGTGATGATTCTGTTTCAGTGAATATGGTAGAATTGTTAGAAGTTTCGTAAGCAGTAGTCACACTTAGCGTAGTATTTCCGAACTCACTAGAGGTATTAATTGGTTCTTCCGATGTACCATTAAAGCTGATTGATGATAAATCTGAATAGTAAGATGTGAATTCTGATATGGAAGTGTTAAATGAGTTTGAGTATTCTGTACTTTCAGTTGTGGTACCATTTTCGAACTCACTAGAGGTATAAATTGGTTCTCCCGATGTACCATTAAAGCTGATTGATGATAAATCTGAATAGTAAGATGTGAATTCTGATATGGAAGTGTTAAATGAGTTTGAGTATTCTGTACTTTCAGTTGTGGTACCATTTTCGAACTCACTAGAGGTATAAATTGGTTCTCCCGATGTACCATTAAAGCTGATTGATGATAAATCTGAATAGTAAGATGTGAATTCTGATATGGAAGTGTTAAATGAGTTTGAGTATCCTGTACTTTCAGTTGTGGTACCATTTTCGAACTCACTAGAGGTATAAATTGGTTCTCCCGATGTACCATTATAGCTGATTGATGATAAATCTTGTATAATTGATGAGGAACTATTCGTCCAAATTTCTGATGTAGAAGTCATAGTTGTTTCATCTGGGGTCTCGACTACATAAACGGTTGATGTAACTTCTTCACCTGAATCATTTGTTTCGATTGTGATATAAGTTGATACAGTAGTAGTAAAAGAATTTTCACCGTCAATATAAGTTGTAAGTGTAGTATATCTGAAAGGTGTTTGAACAAAATAAATGGTTTCAGTTGTAGCTTCTCCATCTTCACCAATTATAGTAGTTATTAATGTAGAGTAATAGTTTGTATAATCATTGTCCCAACCAGAATATTGTGTTGAAGTATGATAACGAACTGGTGTGAAAACATAATAGATTGTAACTGTTGTTTCATTGCCATTGTCATCAGTTGTAGTTGTTAGTATGGTAAAATAAGTTGAAGATTGTGAGTTACCCCAAGGAGTGACATTTTTAGTAGTAGATCCACGAATTGGAGTTTGCACATAATAAATAACTTTTTCCCATTCTCCAAAGAAGGTTTCTGAAAACCCATAACTAGTAATTGTTTCAGTATAAACTGTTGAGGTGAAATCATTTTCCCAAGGAACATATGAAATTATACCAGCATCGAATGGAGTAGCTATGTAAAATATTGTCACCAGTGTCTTACCATCAGTCGAAACAGAAGTTGAGTATTGGGTAATGAAGCTACCAGTCCAATCAGTAAATACAGTAGTATAGGCTGCGGTAGTTGGTACAGCAACATAGAATATTGTCTCTGTAGTTTCTTCTCCATCTTTTCCTGTAAATGTGGTTAAGTCTGTGGAGAAAGTACTAGTGGCGTTGTCCTCATTTGCAAAGTAAATGGTAGTAGTTGTGACCCTTGTAGGAGTATTGATTAAATAGATTGTTTCGGTAGTTTCATTTCCTTCAAAATCGGTAGTAGTAAAAATAGTGGTAGATACGGTCGTAGTATAATCTCCAGTCCACCATGATTTTGTAATAGAAGTTGATCTACGAATTGGGGTCTCGACAAGGTAAACTGTTTTTGTCCAATATGCCACAAAATTGAAGTTTTCTTCCAAATTCGTATAAATAGTAGTTAAAATGGTATTGCTAAAAGTCCCTGTCCAAGGAATATAGCTATACTGTGCGCTCAAATGAGGTGTGTGAACAACGTATATAGTTACTGTGGTTGCTATACCGTCCTTTCCTGTATATACAGTTTTTTGAGTTGAAAATGTTGAGACGTAGTCATCATGCCATTCAGTTAAGCTGGTTGAAAATTGTGGGTTTAGCGGAAGTATCACAAAATAAATAATTTGATAGGAAAAGTAGTAGGTGTTACCCAATTTTGTTGTTAATGTAGAATATGTCAAAGTTTGTGTGCCCGATACGGTACCTTGTGAATAACGAGTTGTGGTGATTGTAGCTGCTGGTGTGAAAATATAATACACAGTTTCAGTTGTATCTTCATTATCTACACCTCTTATGGTAGTATAATAGAAAGAAGTTGTAGTGAAAGTAGAATCCCATGGACGAATATAACTAGTGAAAGTTGTAGCATGAATAGGGGTACGGACATAAAATACAGAAGTTTTACGACGCGCGTATATAATACCTTGCCAACCCCACTTTCTTGTGGTACCCGTTGAATAGACTGTTGTATAAGTTCCAGTCCACCAAGTGGTAGTATAAATACCTTTTCCTCTTGGATATTCTACAAAATAAACAGTTTTAGTCGTACTAAATCCATCTGTACCTTCAATAGTAGTACTACCAATAGACCAAGTTAATGTGTACTGACCAGTCCATTCTTGTGAAGTTGTCGTTTTATATAAATCAGTTGGAATAGCCACCCAGTAGGTTGTCTCTGTAGTTTCATTACCCTCTTGATCAGTTATAGTTCTCACAATAGACGAGTACGTGGATGTTACCAATCCAGGGAAAGCACTTTTAGTGGAATAAGTTTGCTCTGAAATACGACTAGGAGTCTGAACATAGAAAATAGTCTCAGTTGTGACATTACCATCGACATCTGTGAAAGAAAACAATGAAGTGCTAAAAGTATAAGTCGCAGAACTTGGGCCAGGAGATGTTGTTCTGGAGACAGTGGTATAATATGGTATATATAAATAGTAATATGTCGTAGTGTTTTTCTTTGAAACGTATACAGAAGTTGAGTAATACGTTGTATAAGTACCTGTCCAAGGTGATGTCACTGTTACACCAGGTCTTCTGTATGTGTGAACATAGTAAATAGTTTGGGTTGTTGTTTCACCATCAGTACCAGTAGTTAACGTTTCATAAATCTGGGTGGTATCGTAATCAGCAGACCATGGTTCTGTCGTAGTTATATAAACTAAGTTCGATGGTATAGCTATTAAGTAAATTGTAGTGACAGTTGTGGAATAGTCGTCACCAACACCGGTTATAAAAGTGGTTGAAAATGTTGTTCTTTCAGAACCCGAAAAAAAACTTATAGTAGTAAAAGTTTTTAAGTCTGCGTTGAATGGAATTTGAACATAGTAAGTGTACACAATTGTCCCGATGTAATCTTCACCTACATGTGTAGTACGAGCTATCGAGTATGTTGTAGTAATTGTATATATACCTTGATCAGTACCTTGTTTTGTAATGAACACCTCACTAAAAGTTTTAGGAACATATAGCACAATTATTGTCAACGTCTGGATAGAACCATCTAATTCGGTGTAAGTTTGATAGTCAGTTCTAGTAACACTAGTGAAAGTGCTAAACCAAGGTATAAAAGAGGCACTTACATAAGGAACGGTACCAGATACATGATAAATAGTCATAATTGTTTCTGAATTGTCACTACCTAAGTAAGTTGAGTAGCTTGTAACAAATGTGTCCTGATAAGGCTTCAAGAAATCAGTATAGTAAACAGTTGTAAAAAAAAGGTTACTAGCAGCTGCAATAACATAAGTAGTTTCTGTGGTACCTATACCATCTTCTCCAACATAAGTCGTTAGCACTGTTGAAATAGTATATTTTGTTGACTCAGAGATTTCAGTTAGAAATGTTGTAGTAGTAGTTTTTGTTATTAATGGAGTATATATTAAATAGTAAGTGATGGTTGTACCCCAATTTACAAAAGTAGTCGTAGTAATTACCTCATCAGTATAAATTGAATCAACATTGGTTCCAATAGTAGAGTACTGAATGGTATCAATTTTTGGAGTATAAATCCAGTAATAGTAATCAGTAGTGGTACCGCCAAAGATACCACCACCATATTTAGTTGAAGAAGTTGAATATGTAACTTCAGCAGTACCTTCAACGTAAGTTTCAGTATTATAGTAATAGTAGTTAGATCCTTTTGCATCAATCAATGATGCTTGAAATAATAATAAAAAGCATAAGCTTTTTGCTAAATTAATTAACTTGAAGTCTATCATCAGTGATTAATTTCTGTTCATCCAGTGAAAAAAAATTATCAAAGAATATCCTTCTAAAAGGTAATTAAAGATATCTGTTCCCTTTATCCTTTTATAAAAATAGGTTCTTGGGAAATGTTTAACTCTAAAATAATTAAACTAGGTTCAAATAAAATTAATTAGGTTAGTAAGTAAGACCTGTTGGTTATTTAATAATGTCATATATTTATATATTAGTTCAAATGATAAATTTGATAAAAAGAATTATTTGGGAATCTAAACTATATTTATATAATAATTTCTATAACTAAAAATTTCATAATAAACATTATTTTTGAAAGGGAAAAAATGGAAAAATACTAAACCAGTTTGCTTTGTAGGGTATGGTATTGGGAATCTATTCATTATTCTTTAGAGGTATGTGTGGATATTCTTTTTCTCTTTCAGTATGTTCAAGGATTCTTAATTCTTTAGACTTACTGCGCTTTTGTAAGGTATCAAAATATTTTCATCGAAAAGGAAAATATTATTGATTGGACGGTTGCGCTAAAAAGATTAGTGTTTATCGTTTTTAGATATTCAACAATTCGGTATACCTATTATATCACTGCATAATTTTATGTATTGGGTATAATTATACTGAATCACACATCATTAAAAACACAATTCATCCCTGAAAGCATTTGAAGGCAGGGAAGTGTCTTAGATATTACTGTACTTCTTTTAATATATTTAGGCTTGACAGTTAAGTGACAGTTCAACAACGGTTGTTGAAAATAAAATTATCGTTCAAAAAATAAAAAGAAATAAAAGAAAACAGTAACTTCAACAGCATTTTTTTATCGCTCGTCATTGACTTTTAGAATCTCAAAACAAAGTCTTTTAAAGCAACTATTATAGTGAAGAGAGAAGAAAAGTCAAAAATAGAAAACAACAGAAATTAAAAAAAGAATATTAAATTGTTGAAAATAGACTAAGCTGTCGGAAAATAATTGAAGGGGCAAAGTACTCAGCTTACTAAGAAATCATTTGAAGAGAAGATTTAATAATGTCGAGACAAATTGCATATCTCCCCAGGGATTTAATGTCCCAGATATTGAACGAATACTAGCAGAACAATTATAAACATAATTCTTTTAATTTCTAATATTTTGTTCCGTGTTCATTTCTTTGTGTCCAAAAACTATGAGAAAAGTATACTATCCAATAAATCACCGTACCCCCTTTATTTACTATTAAAGAAATTTAAGATTTTGTAAATTATATGGTTGAAGCGAAATTTTCGTACAAAATTTATTTTTAAATGTTAATTAAATCTTTTTGAAAAAGGAAATTTCCTTTTCTCTAAGTTTAGGTCCCTTTCCTCTCGCGCACATGCCACACTCTTGTCCAATTGTCGTATTCAGTTGTTTCCTTTTTACACTCTTTTCTTCCCCCTTTTAGACATTGCCTAACAAATAGTTGCAGATTATTTCTTTGGGTTTTCCCGTTTAAAACGAAAGGGACGTACATGTACATGTTCCTTTTCCATTTCTTTTAGACAAAAAAGCTTTCTTCGAAAATAATGGAGAAGCGGGAAAAATTTAATTAAAGCGGAAGGGCATAACCGAGAAATGATTTGGAGGGGCCCTGAGACAAAATTTTAAGATTATATACCACGGACGGGTTTTCCGAAATTAAAGCTTTGAGTTATTCCCCACCAATCTTGTTAAATAGATATTGAGCAACTGTCGGATTTGACAAGAATAGCTAAATGGTTTTAACATGAAACGCACTTAGACTCTAGAGCAGATTATGTTTTATGAAATTTACTCCGAATAATTAGTTTCATGGATTAGTTATATTATCAAGAGCTTCGTCATAATCAAAAATAATATACTTAATTATATTTGAGAACCCATAACCATACAAGTATTTCTGCTATTAATATTTTTCTATTCAACTATGATAGGTATGGTTCTTACGGATTAACTGGTACCAAAACTTGATTTCTCTGCTATGTATTCTTTAGAGGATAATTGATGGTACTCACACGCATATGAGACAGACGTGTTCTCTGTATTTGTCCACTTTTCTCCCACCTCATCCAAAAACAGTATCAGGGTTTACAAAACTAATACTGTTTTGTACTCAACTATATTTGTACTCTAATAAAAAGCTAGGAAACTGCTAAAAATGTTGTTTTCACTCGCACAGAGGGGAAATGTCCATTGATGAGGAAGTGTTCTTGGCGATAAGTGGGGTTTTCGAATGCTATGTTCAGTTTTCCTGCGGAAAGTGTCTTTCACAAAAGCAACAGATTCGATTAGTTGTAAATTTCTTTTTATTATTTTTATTCTTTCTGTTCTTTTCGTTCTTTTTGTTCTTTTTGTTCTTTTTGTTCTTTTTGTTCTTTTTGTTCTTTAAGTATTTACAAATTAGAAACTAGAAATCACTCTTTACTCATTCTCTTTTTATTTTTAGAATTATCCATCTAGTTTGTCGTAGAGTTAAAAAGACAAGTTTTAATTTTAGCTTCCGATGAAATTCTTAAAAATCAGAATAGTAGCCTACTATTCTTATTCCACACACGTGGCACTTAACCCCATTTCTTTTTAATTAAAGTAAAAATAGAATTGAATTTTACTCTATTATTTACAAGTGTTGTCCTTCTGAGTAAATGCTAGGGAAATATCTTTACGAGGAAGGGTTTTCTTATGTCTTGGCAAAAAAGTTAATTGTTTAATAATTAATAGTAGAAAAAGCAAGGAAATTTGATCTGTACTAAAAAATCTGAACGGTTCTGATATTTATAAAGACTGGTTAGAGGTTTTTATAGAATAAATGCACATTCAAGACTATAAGTAAATGACTTGGATTTTTACGATCATATAATGCTTCTTTTCATGATAGTTTTATCCAAAATTGAACTCGTACACAAATATAATAATATCCGACAAGATGTTTTTTCTTCAAACTATTACCTAATTTCATTATATTTTAGGTAATTTTTTAAAGATTTTTCCAAAGAGGAAAAAATGCCAAGCTGGCCTTTAAGAACCCTAAAACTGTCAATAACTTTTCCTAGTCAGATTTTACTATCAATTTTACTATCAATTTTACTATCAATTTTACTATCAATTTTAATTGTTTTTTTTTACAAACTTTCCAGTAGTAAAAAATAAAACAAGAAAAATTAAATAGAATATAATGAAATAGTAACTCTTTACTTTTTTCTGTTGGAAACAAGATACTTTAATTGAGATATTTCCCTAAATAACGTTTATACATACATCATTTATTTTTTCTTACTGGCTACACCAATTTTTCTTTAAGATTTTAAATTGTACATGAAACTTCGGTTATTGCTGGTTTTTAGAATTAGACCAAGTTGTAGAGGCAGTTTAAGTTGTTGATAATTGGACTATTTCTCTTCCATAAAAAAAGTTGGTTATTTACATATACCAAAAATATCTTCTTTCCTCTCTCACGAATCTTTTATTTTTACCAAATCCCAGAGAAATCTGAGACAATGTTGTTGTTAGGAAATACTTACATTTCTAACTGAAGCGATATTTATAATCTTGAAAGTGTCAACAAACAGGTATATTGCCATGATTACACATAACTCGCAACATTTCTGATTAGGGTTCCAATTTAAATTTTTGAAATGATTTTTATGTATTTATACAATTTTATGATCACTTGATATTCCCTATCTAATACTTTGATTTATCTTGCTAGCATGATGTTATGATTGGGCTGATTGTTGTTCTAGTAAAATTCCAACATTCCTAAAAGAATAACCTTTTTATTAATAAAGATTATTGTACCTATTGATCAACAAATGGCTGGAATCACTTTATGTATAATAATTAAAGGATATATTAATGAGTAAGCATCTTATTGTATTAACATTAAGACTGTAATTTATATAGGATATTTGGATGCAAAAAAGACTCACAGGTTAAGAATATTAGAATACAAACTATAACTCTCATCTCAAGAACTTATGTAGGGTAACAGAAATAAATGGCGGCTATGAATGACGGTTGGATAATAACTGAAAAATGAATGACCCTGTTTGTTTTTGTGTCACTTAAAGAAATTGGAGATATCTCCAATTCATAATGCAATTTAGAAGGATATAAATAGAGGGGGTAAAAGTATAAGTTATACTTTCTCTATTTATTGCTATTTCTTTATTTAACTGTAATGATATTGACATGGAAACCAGTTTTACTTGTGTTCTACAAATTACACAAATATAATATACTTAAAAAATTGATTTATATATGCATAATAGACATTATTAAGCCTCATTCATATTTATTCTAGATATAGGAAAAAATGTGTTTCAGATACATTATTAATATAAAAATATATAAACTTCGCTTTATATCATTGATCATTAAATGCCTCTTAGTTTATGGTATCAAGATTAGTACTAATTATCTTAAGTTAAATAGATGCCCATTTTTGGCGTAGTTCATTCTGGTTTTACCTATTAATTTCCAACTTGTCAACTTATTTATAAACTTCTCGTTATAGAATCGTTTTATGAGAAGTCATGTAAAAACCATAATAGAAATAAAATTTCTTGAAAAAATACAATAAACAATTACTAATAATTCCAATATATATTACAGGTATTAAAATTTAAGTGGCAAATAAACTTCGGGATTAGATTTCAAATTTATTACAAGAATAGTTCCCGGTCTGATTTATTCTTTCCTGAAGTATTATTTAATATTTCATCAGCAAAGTAAAAATAAATAAAATACTGATCCAACTCCAGACACAAAAAGAATTTCGAATGTGTTTCAGAACATATTTATTTATATTTCAATTATATCTCATTTTCAAGTTCATCTGGTTATCTTCTCCAGAGTTGCTTCTTATTACTTGTACCACTTATATAGTGTTCGTATGTGAAATTTTTGGTCTTGTACGTATTAGGCAATAACACATCATGCACAAATTGCACAATTATTCTGAATATCAAACATGGGTACTCAACTTCTATTTACATGCCAAAGATTTTGATAAAACTTTTTATGTTTTCGGGACCATTAATAATCAAATTTCATATTGACAACTTAGTAATGTTGTGTTGTCGATGTCAACCTTTCGTATTTATAAAATTCATAATTATTAAGCCGCCATGACTATTAATACTTCATAAATTATTCCGCAGTTTGGACACTAAATGTACCCATTTGATATTGTTGAAATTATTGACTAATCATATTAATTATTCCTTTGCAATTCACTCCCAATGATTCAAATGCTTTATATAGGTTGCTTATTATAATTGCCGATTATAGCCTGATATTAATAATAATGTTAATATTCTATTTGATCAGTAATATTTGATTGTATTTTGTCATGTCAACAAATGGTAATTATAACGTCATAACAATATCCTGTAAACCTATAGGTATATTCTCTATATATTAGATTACAATAAGAAATGCTTAATGTAATTTTTATAGAATTTAAACCAAACGTTGAGCTCCGTTTTAAAAATATTTCCTTGTGATAATCGTATAAATATCTCCGCAGTATTTATGTATATTATTCTTCAAAGATTCCAAGGATGCATCTAGCGTTGTATTGATTTACGATTGATATTCCATTTAATTAAAGGTGAATAAATTAACTTGATTATGAAAAAGATATTGTTAAAAACAGAGGGAAAAAATTTGAAGGATGCGAGGTTCGAACTCGCGCGGACAACCGTCCAACAGATCTTAAGTCTGCCGCCTTAGACCACTCGGCCAACCCTCCAGTAGATCTATTGGTCGTTGTTGTAGGAAAAGATGGAACTAAGGCATCGTTATCATCAGCAGCCGCTGAATGATTGTATTATTTCGAGACTACTTCGAGGTTACTTGTCAGAATTATGAGGTAACACGTGATATATACGTATTACGACATTATTCATATAGGATAAAGAAATGTTACTTTACACGAACGTGTTATTTCTGACGTTAAAACTTTTCCAACACTTTATATAAGAAATGACAAGATCTTAATTGACACTTGTCATGTTAATTATATTCCCATGTGTATATTATATACTTTAATACACTGGATCAATATCAACTTATTAAGAATGTCCTTGGAATTAAATAAAGAATCTATTACTATGAACGATTCGGTAGAAAAACCACAACATATTTCTCTACATGGCTTCCCCGCCAGGACTTCATTCAAAGAAGATTTGATACCCAAATTTACTGGAAACAGTAACGTTAAATTACTATTCAAGATACAAGAAAGTACTTGAAGAAGAATTAACAAAATATTCTTGTTACTTCAAAACGAGGAAATTATCTAGAAGTAACAAGATATTAAGGATAAAATCTCATATCTGAGAAAATACATAAAGACGAAAGTCTATTATTATTATCCGAAATAAAGTGAAAATAGTCTATCTATTGCCACTTTACAGGGAGATACTGGATATAAACTCGAAAGAGCTTATAAATTCCTGATTAATTACATTATACAAATCAAGGATCCAAAGTGGATAAAACCCCTTGGATTAATTCAAATAACCTTATTCTAAAAAATGTGATTAATAAAAACAAACAGTCCGGA
>NW_001834536.1:0-19219 GCF_000150035.1 Vanderwaltozyma polyspora DSM 70294
TAATTCTGACAACTATGTCCCTTATATACGTTGTATTCGCGTTCTATTAGTGACATTCTTATCATGAAACATGACAAAGTCCTCTGTCCTTATTTTATCATTTTGTACTTAAGCGTAATCAATACAACACTAGTTCCGACTATTCACAATCATGTCCTAATTCATTACGACAAAAGAAATAAATTATTTCCTCTCGGTAGCCAAGTTGGTTTAAGGCGCAAGACTGTAATGTTTCAACAAAGTAATCTTGAGATCGGGCGTTCGACTCGCCCCCGGGAGAGGTTTTTTTTTACTTTTTACTTATTCTAATCTTAAACTATTTGGGTGGACGCTGAAAAGACTTGATATACTATTTATAAACACTGAAACTATGATGCTAATTTAAGAAACGCTTATGGAAAAAAAAATAGCCAACCACCTTTACATCTAACTCAACAAAATATTCATTGAGTAGGGTCAACGTTTCTGCGGATCATGCTAACATTGGGTATTGTTTGATTCAAGAAATTAATCTCATATTTAAGTTTATGCAAGTGAACAACTGTGCGGTAGTGTGATCAAATCCAAGCTGGATTGCGTAAATAACTGATATCCACGAGTAAATGCATTTTATTTAATTTCCTTGCATCGATCGATCGATCGATCAATTCAATCAATCGGTCTCCGCCTGATTGTTTATCTGTTTAATATTCAAACAGTAATAAAACATCTGCTATCTTTCTCCACAAAAATTGAAATAAAATACCAGTAATAGTCTTGTGTCTGCAACCAGATATATGGGTCAAGAATAAAATGCAACAAAATATCTGAAGATACAATTTGTAGCAGGGAAACGATAGAATATAAACGTACGGTAAATTGATTGACGCATAAACTCTTCAAGTTTCCCATATATTTTGTAAGATTGAAGTTTAACATATCTAGCCTGACCACCTGGGCTGAGTTATTCTCAAAGTAGAATAGTAATATTTCTTCTGATCTCATAGTTCTCTCCAACATCCATTTGCTGGCCCTTATACCAAGTTTTCTAAAATCAAACAATAACCAAGCACATTATAATAACTACATATGAACATTACAGTTAATAACTAATACCTAGCCTCACAATTATACCCGGCAAAGACATGAAATGTTTTCACTAACGATATTTGCAAACTTCTGTACAAGTTAGGCAATGCTTACAAGGAGTCTAGGAATGCGAATTGATAGCACTTATCTTCTCATAAAATACTAAACTGCCACAATTCAATCAGGCATGGTTATAAAGTTGCCATGAAGCTTGAGAAACGTTCCCTTCTGATAACTCAATTTGTCTTGTCAACATGACCTTGTCTTGATCTTATAGTATAAATCAGAAAACAGTTTTGAAACTATGCAAACTTCTACAATACTTTCTTAGAACTTTTTTCGAAATGTTTAAACTTCCCATCTTATTTTCCGTTTCTTTTTGTACTTGAGAGTATTGGGACAGGACAAAAAAAATTACACCAAATTTGCTGCTTTTAATAGAAATCACGAAAAATATCAAAGTATGTAGTTGTGCCAGCCACGCCAAATTTAAAATTAACATGAGGTAGTGTAAAGAGCAACCAAGTATGTTAAACTTACTGTTATTGTTGTTTTTGATTGATAAGAGTGATTAGTGCATAGCAATTCTTCTGTTGCTCTAATACTTGTCTATTATCGTGTCACACCCATTTAATTTATTTTACTTTTATGGTATTGGAAATATAGCAAGTTAGAATTTTATCTTGTTACATATCCACAGCAATTGGGTATAACTCGAAGAATACCTTGCATTAATTGAATGATTCATTTTTGCAATTTCTATATTTATTTAGAAGTATATATATATATGTGAGTGAGTAAGTGTCTATCTGGATCGATGTTGCATTTTAAAAGTACTTGCGGGGGGATGCATTCACTTGGATTAATGAATGATTAAAGAAATTATATATATTGAAGAATTTATTACTTTAATATTTTATTTTTTATAATATATACATATATTTCTTGACTCTTGTAAGAGCAACACTAATCATACTCAAAATCATCAAATATAACTTAACTTAGCTAAAGGAACGCGTTACTATTGTTTTAATTACTGTCAACTATATTTTATTTGAAAATAACAGATAAATATGGCAAATAAAACTGCATCGACATTATGGTTTTCCATAATATCAACGATGCAATTTACTTCAATGGCATTCCTAATTATATGCTGTGTAACAGCTCCAGTATTTAAACAGATTGGTTTATCCAAATATAATAACATTACTTATGGTGTGTTCGGTTACTGTGATACTTCAGCAGATACATGTTCAAAGGCTTCTGCGTCTTATGATCCATATACTTTACAAAATGACAGCGATAATACAAATTGGAAATTATCGTCAAAGGCAAGAGATTCATTGGGGAAAATTTTAATTGTAACACCAATTGCTGCTGGTTTGAATTTTTTTTCGTTTTTATTCTCTTTATTCATGGTTATAATGAGCTTTATGTCCAGTGAATTGGCTTCCGCCAGTGTCATATTTATACTGCATTTGTTTGTCGCAGGAATTGGATTCCTTGCAGCTACTTTGATATGTATCGTAGTATTTTTACTGTTTTACCCAAACGTAACATGGTGTTCATGGATATTGATTCCTGCAGCCGCTTTACCATTAGTTTCCATCCCATTAATCTTCTTCGCTCATTCATACAGCACATCGCCAAGCTACAATGATGATTCATCAATCGATGGTGAAGATAGAGAAATTGTAAGAATCTTGGATGAAGATGATATGATGAAGAAGCAATATGGCGATATCTCTAAAGGTATTGATGAGCCAATTGAAATATCGCCATTCAGTAATCCTCAAAATGGATCACACGTCGATTCATCATCTACTATAGCGACTTCTAATGTGGATGAAAAAATCTATAAAAATAACAGTAATGCTAATACAGATGAATTGGGAAATGGTTTAGAAAAATCTGAAACTGCTTATTCTGCTATTGATAGTCAGAGGTTGCCAGTTAAGCAGAACTCTATTCATTCTCATGAAAAGAAAATTCCGTCATTGTCATCAACCTCATCATCCTCATATTCAGATAAAGAAAGGTTCCTTGCCAATCTTGTCAAGGAATCTGATAATCGTGAAATATTTGGTTCAAATGATAATGCAAGCGATTCTGGCTTAACTTCTGTTTCACAACGTGGTGTCAATCCATATTTCCAACAAGCTGCAATGCATCATCAACCTCAACAACAACCTCAACAACCTCAACAACCTCAACAAAATTTCAACAATAATAGAAATCAAATGCAATATCCAAATTCACAAATGAGAAACGTTAATCAATCACAACCTAGATACAATAATCATCAACCTCAGAATATGAGTTATAATCAATATAATAATGGAAATGCGCCAATGTACAATAATCAAAGAAATATGCAAAGGGCTATGCCAAATAATTATCATAACCAATATCAGCAAATGCCACAACAAAATTACTATCCACAACAGCAATTTCAACCTCGTGCAAAACCTCAGTATAATAATAATTATCCACCTCAGCAAATGATGCCAAATGGTCGTCAGGTTACTTCAAATAGGTATCAACCAGCATATAAAAAAATGCAAGGAAGAAATAATATTCCTAATGCAAGCGCTATGGATAATGCATATAATTTCAGATAATTATAATTGTACAACTAATTTTGCATTTCATCTGGAATTTTTTATTGAATTCTACACTTTTTTGTAGTATTTAGGGTCTCATTGTTTAATAAATATTCGGTTTAAGTTTAAGGATACACATTTAATTTTAAATATTTACACTATGCAAAAGATAAAAAAAAATTCTATATATATTTTACTATTCTGTTACATAAATATTGTTTATGAATCGTATTAAAGTAAATGCCTATTTAGTTCCGGCTCATTTGGAGGCTCTATGATGTCAACATCATTTGGAACAGAATCTGCTGGGCTGACCTCAAGTGGGCTGCCGTCTTCATTTACTATATCAGTACCTTTCTCATCATCTTGCTTTTCATTATCATTATTATCCAGGCCCTCATCTTGGACAGGCACGGTGGTTGCAGTTGGTTGGGAAGTTGTGGAAGAGACTGCCGGAGCTGCAGTTACAGTGACAGTTTCATATTTTGTAGTACCGCCATGTGGCTTTAGCATCACAAAGAAAAATAACGCCATGACACATAGTGATAATAATAAAATAATTTTACATTTTTGAGTTCTCTTTTGATAATGAGTCGCATGAGTAAGTTCTTTATCTGCTTCCTTCAAGTGGATAACTGTATTTTCCAAGTTATAATCGATTCTATCTACTATCGTACCTTGGTCAATGATAAGATTCTGCATTTCTCTAAAGATGGTACTTACTTCCAAAACACCTTTTGCTAGTTGTGTTATTTCTTCATCTCTTTCTTGTAGATATCTTTGGTTCATATCATTTTTGTTTTGGTTTTGTAACGTTTGCCTAGAATATGCTTCGATTTCTTTACTATTACCCATGGCTTCATCTTCTTCAAGCATTAAAGTATCGCTCATAGTATTATTTGAGTTATCCAACTTCGGTAAAATTGGCTTCATATCATCTTTATTTAAAAATTTCAAATAATTATTTTGGAGAACCCTAAATTGATTACTTTTAAACTGGATTAATTGAGCATATCTTTTCTCCAAATTGCCCAGGATTATTAGTTCATCGTATTTTAGTCTTTTATTTGCATATACTTGTTCTGTTGAAATATAATTTAATTTTTTCATGACAGCATAACATTTTTGGAATAATTGAGTGACATTGAAACTTATCTCCTCGATTTCTTTTTCATCATGGGATTTATCTTCAAATCCAGGCAACGAATTCTTCTTGTACAATTTTGATAATTGTTTCATTAACTTGTCAGTTTCATGTAAGTATTCATCTATATCCTCGGCCAGATCTAGAAATGGAGGAGGTAATAAGTCTACCCGATCTTGACCCTCATCGGTATCGTCATCCATCATTGGAAACATTTCATCGTCGAAATCTTCATATCTATCTATCTTGCTACCTCTATTGGAAGTGGAATATTTCGAGGTATTGTGTGGGAATGTCCTACGATAAGACAAAAACAGATTTGTCCTATCCCTAAACATCGCAGTTATTATATCAATCCACAATTATAGATATGTCCAGATCCAATTCTAATGCAGAGTAAACCAGCTCCTATCAAAGGATGGGTGAAGGGAAAGGGGGTAGGTGGTCAGAGAGAGAGAGAGAGAGAGATGCAGCGCTAAAAAAGAACCTATTTCTCTAATTGACAAAACCCTTATCACAAAGACCAGTTGTCAAACAGCTGTTATATATAGACCCAATCTATGCCAGATAAGCCGTTCCAATCCACGTATTTGATCATCTTTCAGGGCCTCCTTTTCAATTCTAATGAAGTTTTAAATAAAGAACTTGAAATATCGAATTCTTTTCACCCCAAATATTCTTCCATAGTTAAGGAAAAATATAGTAATATGCTAGCGCCTTGACGTATCGATATCTCTTTCTCTCTCCTGTACTGCAACCTTTAACTATGACAGCAAAAAAAAAAAGATGTCTAGCGAAGCAATTGGCCAATTATAACCACAACGATAATACAAAACCCTAAAAAATACTGTTGGCTCAACTATTGTTCATCTGTTCGAATAATCTGTTGTGTCTGGTTCAATCATATATTGATAACAGACAGTCCTTCCCTTTTCTATACTGTTGTGCCTGTCTCTGATCGATAGATATACTTAACTTTACGTGTCGCTTAGTCGTTATTAACGACAGTGTTAATTTAACGCGTTTAACTTCAAAGTTTGTCAATTTTAAAGACGACTTTAACCAAACTATCATCACCATCAATGGATAACTATAAGACTAATTATATATATATATATTTCTTATTATTTTTATTTAAGTTATTCTTCTTACTGGAATATTGGTGAGAATTTGAGACTGTGTATCTTTACTAGTTGCAAAGGTTTTGGCTAAGAATTATTGTTAATATTATTATTTTTTTTTTTAATTTGAAGTAGAAAGAATTCATTAAGAGAAAAGAAGAATTGGGTTTAGTTACATAGCACTGTTATTGGTACTGCTAGAAGAGATATATATTATTGCAATGAATAATGCAGATGTCCCTGGAATTGGTGATCAGCCTGAGTTGAAAAGCAGGCTAAGAAAAAGACCTGCTAAGAAACAGATGACATTTGACGACTTTAAGAGTATTAAAGCTGTAAAAACTCAAGAAAAGCCTAAAAGGATTAGAAAGAAGTCAAAGACGGCTGAGAAGGTTATGAAAAAATCGAAAAAAGTTGTCAAGGTATTGAAGAAAGATCCTATTGAAAATGATGTCAATATTATTAATTCTGGTAATGACAGTGACGATGACGATGACAATGACAATGACAATAGTAACGTTGAAATAATTAAAAAAACTGAAAAAATCAAGGACTTAAAACCGGCAACCCACTTAAAATTATTGAATAACTCAAAAAAAAATTTCATGTTTAATATTCCACTCACTTTAAAACCTGATTTTAATGAGCAAAGTATTTTAAGTTCAAATTGGTCTCCAAATTGTGCTTTGACTAACGAGGAATTCATAAAAGAAAATGGGTTGATTAATAATGATTTCACCTCAAAGTTGAAGAGTAAATTGATACCATATGCTGGTGATATTATTAAGGTCATGTCTTTTATTAATAAGTTTCATTTCGTATTTAGTACAGAATTGATAAACATTTCTTTCCAAGAATTTGAAATTGGTTTAAATTTATATCCTGAAGAATATGACGAAAATACTCTGACTGATGAAAAGCCAGCTTTATATGAAAACAATTTACCACCAAAGGATATTATTATTGCACAGGATAAAATGAATCTATTGTTCCTAACAATGTTGAAGTTATTATTCTTACCATTAAAGACTGACAATCAACCACATTTACATAGACCTTACGCTTCCATGAATAATATAAGGTCAAAAGAAGCATTTGTAAAACTAGTAAGAAGTCTACGTTACAGTGTATTTGGATGGGGTTTGCCTAAAGAATGGCGTATCAATAATGCGACAATTAATTCAGAATCTTACAAAAATCAAGAAAATATGGATGACTCTGAGGAAGAAATTAAACCTGAATTAGCTAACTCATCATCTACACCCTCATTGCTAGATAATTCTGAAAAATCAAGTGATAACGCTCAAAACGAAGAAGAACTACAATATGGAATGCAGATATTGGAAAATATTCCTGTTTTTAATCCGCAATTAGCTAAAATTGGTATCTTGGGATTAGAGCCAAGAGAAAGAATTATTTTACTAAGAGCAATGGTTGATTGGTGTACCGCTCACTCCCCAAAGATTCATAATGAAATTTATCGTCTAACTCATTTCAAAAAAGAGCCAGCATTTGGTGTTCCAACCCAGCATGCTAGTAGATTTTTGATAGATGGTGTCGAATTGACATACTTACAGTTTGAAAAACTATGTTCCCTGTTTATCAAAAGATATGAAAGAAAGCATAAAAGAAAAGGACAGAAGGGTCAACTCGATGCCGCAAAGAAGGAAGAGCTAGAAAGAAAAATGATAGTACTAAAAGAAATACAGGATATTTTAAAAGTATGCCCAAAGGAAGAAAAACAAAAAACATCAGTATCATTGTATAATAAATGGATTGAAATATTTGAAGGCGATATTAATGATAATCCATTAAGCTCTCCATTTGAAGATGAGCTGTATAAAATCAGAGAAAGTGAATTCTTTGTTGGAAGAATGCCTAGCGTGGGGGATTTTTATGTACCTATAATGTCAACTTACTTTGATAGAAATTCACCATTATCTCTTTATAAAGATATTAGGAATTTGAACAAATTATTTAAAAGGTTCTCAAAGGATAATACTGAAACAAATTCTCTCTTAAAGCATATGAAGGAATCTAATTCAAAAGACTTTAGATTATTTTTCTATGACACATACGGTGTTGTTAATGATTTGATAAATAATTCTACTTCAGATAAAACCTATTGGTATGAAATAGCTAATAATAGCGAGACATTAAAAAATTTTATTCAAACTTTAGAAAAGCAGATATCTGGTTATAAGTCAGATGTCAAAGCATCAAAGATTAACCAAGATGACTTTAAACTAGAAATATTAATTTATCGCATAGAGATATTGAGAGATTATCTAAATGGGTTATACAGTATATTCAGGCAATTGGAAATATTAGCTTCAGAGTTTGCTGATGTTCAACTAACAAGCAGAACTTTAAGAAGATCCCAAAGACGTGATATCACTACTAATAAGTATTATAATAATGGTGGAGGAAGTGATGAAGAAATATTGTCACAGAAGGAAGAAGTGCATAGTAAATCGGACGAAGAAACTTATAATGAAGAATATTTTGATGAGGAAGATCTTGCATTTGATAATACTGATCAAGAATACGAAAAAACTGTGAAAAGACAGAAGACAGAAACAAGAGAAGAAAGATTTAGGAGAAGGTTGACAAGTAAGAATGTACCATAATAGATGACCAAATCCACTCCATACTATATAAGCAAATATCTTTTAACTTTCAATACTATTTAGAAATTAGTTATGTACCAAATATTATAGATTCTCTTACTTTTGTCAATAGATAGATTGTAAATAAAATATTAATATTGACTATTAATTATTCGAAAGAACAAACTTTAACTATACAATTTTGTTTTTAAAATCAACTATTAAATAAGACAAACAAAATATTCATTGATCTATTTATTCATTGTTATCTTCATAATCCTCTTGGTCATTTGCTAACATGAAATAATCATCAGCGTTGTTTGCTTCTTGTAAAGTACCCAAATCACCTGGAGTCATATAAACTGTTGGGGTTGTGACACTTCCTGATCTTAGTCTAGACTCACTTGGTGAGCCCGGTACACTAATTGGTTTCATAATTTTAAATTTTTTATTGCCTGCCATTGTATACATATTGCTGTCATTGACATCTTCCCCATTAGTAAATTGTCTAAATATATCAGGATAACCTCTGCGTAGAGCTAGTTGTCTTGCTTTAACATATTCTAAACCCATTCTTCTCCAATCTAATAAATCAGAAAGACGTTCGGTTCTATTTCTTTGGTTGATTCTTTGTCTTCTATTCTTCTTGACAAATTCTTCCATCATATCTACTAATTGTTCAACTGATTCTTCTGGATTTTTGAAACGACGATCAACAATATAAATACCATAGTCTTTAGCTTGATCAGTTTCAATTAAATCTTCCATATAAGCACCAAATCCTGAAAGATTGGTAGTAATAGATGGGACACCCATAACAGTACATTCAGCTGGAGTATAACCCCAAGGTTCATAATATGAAGGGAACACACCTAGGTGACAACCACGAACAAATTCATCATAATCTAGACCTAAAATTGGGTTATTGGCGTTTAGAAATTCAGGATGGAAGATAACTTTGACTCTATCAGAAGCATTATTAAACAATTGTACATGTCTTATTTGATTAAGAATAGGGTCGTGAGAGTCGTCAGCCATATTATGCGTCACGATTGGTGGTAATTGACCATCAGATCTTCTTAGAGCAAGAACACGTCTTTTCAATAAAACCTTGTCAGAAGGTTTTATAATATCATCTAAATTGGTTGGTAATTCTGAAGTTATCCCCAAATGTGGATACTTGATAGCATGATCGAAAATTCTTTCTCCAATCAAATGTGTCACTTCCTTTACCGAAGATTCCAAGGCTTTCACGACAGCTTGACTTCTTAAAGCTTCAACAGTAAATGAGTTTGTCTTTGCTGGCATAATGATAAAAGCAACTACAGTTTTTTTAGAGCCTGAAACTTTTAACCTGTAATTTAACCTGGCTAAAGCTTCTATAAACATATCAGCACCTTTATTTTTATATTCATATCTACCAGCAATAAAAAAGTACAATGTCTCATCTAAATCGAAGTCAAAGCAGCCATGGAAATGACCTCTGACAAAATCATTAATCTTTGCCTTTTTCAATGCATGTAAGTTTTGGAATTCGTGGACAGCTTGGAACTTAGTGACATTGATACCATTTGGTAAAATACCATCAGGTTTACGTTTTAATAAATGTTCTGCCTCCAATGCTGTAATTTGAGATACAGTGGTGAAGACATCGGCAGTATGTGCGGCAGCACGTTCAATACAATATCTATGATAGATACCGTATTTACCAGCTTCATGGTCGACGTCAAATTTATCTAGGTTATTATAGAAATCAACACTACCTGAAGCACATAGGTATCTACCCAATAAAGTTGCATGAGTGGTAAAGATTGTTACAACATCAATACGTCTCTTTCTACATAAAGGAAGGGCAACACCGGCTAACCATTCGTGACAATGTGTCACAATTGCATGATTGTTATCCTTTGTAGTTAGTTCGCCTAAAAACCAAGCAACAGTATAACCAAGTAAAATGGCATCATTAGTTTCGGCATCATTTTCTGGAGAAGGAATACCAACCAAGGACCATAAATCACCCTTCCAATCATTTAAATAATGACCAACGGAACCTAATTCAAACAAGATGACACGAGGAGCTCCTTCAATCAACCAACGACCGTAGACGAAATGGACACCTCTAGCTCTCATTGATTCCAATACATATTTAATAGGTAAAATATCTTCTGGGAAGGTATTAGGATCATTTATATCCAATTCTTCAACTTCACTTTGGTAAGAACTTCTGTTCAAAGGTCCAACTAAGGTATAATTGTCACCATATTGTGCGACAGCAGTTGGTGCCTTTGATTTTAGAACTGAGTAAATACCACCGACTCTATTAGCAACTTCTGTAGCTACCTCGAAAAGTAGATGATTTTGAATATCTCTACCCATAGTGTTATAGCTGTTACTTTAACTGATTTGAATTTATTAACGTAACAGTCCTTATTATGTTTTTATAGTGGAAACTATGTGTGAACAGATACTCTCAAAAATAGACTGCTTCTAACTCTATCTAACTGACGTATACAATTGATCAACGTAGTATTGAATGTTAAAAACAAATGAAGTATTGGATAATATGATACTGCTTTTATAAACTTATGTATGAATATTCTCCAGTATGTCGATATTAAAAATCATTATCTGAGTTACAGTTATTTATATATATACTTTTATTGCAAATTTTACAGAGAGTGACACCAACATTTAATTTGGTGAGTGTTCAACTACTAATGAGTAGAAGAAGAAAAAATGAAAATAACGATATCTACATGAGTCTTGCTACAGTTCAGACAATCAATTGAATATATTAAAGGGTAATGATATCCGTTCTTCTTCATACAAAGAAACTAGAGAACCAATAAATGTGATGGCGCAACAAAATTTAACAAATCAACTCGAAAGTTCAAGCATTGAAAAACTACGAAGACCAAAAAGAAATAATAATTGGTAAATAAATAAATATATACAACATCTTATAACATTGAAACCTTCCTCGAGTAGATAAAGAATACTTCGGTACTCTTAAGAATCCTCATTAAACTAATTGGTAACAAATGTAGTTTGGGATATCTGCTATGGGAACTCAATGAAAACTGCTATGAGAATGCATTGTAATATAAAATATAAATGACAAACACAATCAATGTGTTGCTATTGAATTGAACTGAAAAGTACTCGAATGAAATGAATAGAATAAGAGCAATTCATTGACAAGAAGATCTCCGAAATAATTTTAGCCAAGCAAGTAGGCTCCTCACAGTTAATATTTTAATTTCAGATATAGAGAATTTCAACAGTTGCATATATCTCAAAATATATCTGTGAGAGTGTCAGAGACATTAGGGAAGTTTGAAAGACAAGAGATCCTGGGGGAGGGAAAGCAAACTGATACTGTTTATAAAGTTTAAATGCAAACAAACCGATGAGGGTCATCAAGAGGTTAGTAGATGGAACTCTACTTGTATGATTTTCAAGGTCTTAAGTTAGCAAAATCTTAGACGGATCAGTTTCAAAGTGGAAAAAAAGAAGATGAAAGAAACTCGAGCACATAGGTAGGGCTTCCCAAGATATTTAAGGTACAATATATATTAAACAGATTTGACCCACCCCCCAAATCATGAATAGATTTTGCTGTAAGAAGGAGATACTTGAATGAAAACTAAAAATTAAATTATCTCAATTGATTCTCAATGGCGTAAATTTTACTTGCTAATATGATTTCATTCTCTTGTTAAACTTCATTGTTTAGGGGCAGGTCACAATCTGATCTATATCTTATCTTGCCTAAGCTAACGTTACGTTACGTTGCGTTGCGTTGCCTTGTGGTACATGTACTGGTACTTGTACTTCTGCTGGTGGATAGGTTGTTTGTTCGAATCGAAAAAAGCTTAGAATTGGAATCTACAGTTGAGAAAACAGTGTAGAAGAAATATATGGTTGATGCGGGTGAGACGGTTCTAAAAGTGGTTGAAAATTGGATAAAGCTGTTTCGAAACAAAACTACAATCCTGATGAGTGCAACAGTAACAGTAGTAATAAATGACCAATTTAGTATTTAGGTTGGTTTAAAGAGGAAGAGAAGAGTAAGGTTTGATTGTTGAAAGTTTGCAAAAGAGGAGTAGTATTTTTAATAAATTGTGGGTATTTTTTTGCAAGATCAATGATACTTGTTCGTCAAGTTGTGTATTTTGTCTAGGGAGGTTATTCTCTTAAAAGATTGAGAATGGATTAAAATATACTCAATTGTAGAAAAAGGAAAGTGTAGGAAGTGAAAAGGAAAAGTCTGATTCTATGTATGTCAATGATAAAAAAAAAAGAATTATTCAATTGCTGTAATTTCTTTCATAGTTGATAATTGGAAACCTATTGAATTTTTTTTAGGAGTTAAGAAGGGGCTGCTAATATTAGTGACTTTTTTCTTTTATTCCTTCGACTGGACCACTTGAAATCTGTGAAAAAGAAATGTTAAGGTGTCAGTAAGATGAAAGCACTTTCAATTAATAACCATAAACTCCTTGTGAACATTCTCCTTTTCTCTAACAATATATGCTACTTTTCAAAACATCATTAATGTTGAAGGCTTGCTTAATTAGTGATTAATAAGAGGCCAGGTTGAGTACAAAGGGAGGGGATGGTCAATTTGGTGTTTGCCAATTAGTTATTTAAATAAACTTTTGTTATTCTTGTTACACCTTAAAAAGGTTTGTTTAGAAACTCTATATTCCAAAGTGTTATAAGGCCCCTTTTTGGTAATTAATTTCTGTCAGACACTGCAATAAAGAATAGGAGACTTAACATATATATTCATATATTTATACATATATATATATATATATAAGTTATTTGTGTGTACATGTATATAAATATTATAATATTTTTTTTGAAAGTTCATATGTTTAATCTACTACTGGAAAAAACTATTATGATTTTATTAAACTTTTTACTTCGGTATCATAGTGGTTCACTATGAGATGAATATAAAATAAAATATGGCACAATGGATACAGAACAACGTTCATTATATCCTGTTTTATCTTGCTATTTTGATTTTTTAACATCTTATCTAGTATGTCAGTGCGGATTTGGAAAAGGTTGGTTGCTAATCTTTGACTTATGTAATGAAAACCAAGATATCTACTCATTTGAATCATTGCCAAAGGGGTACTCAAAATCGTTGGAATAGCTTAGATCATTTTCAAATTGGTTCAAATTGAAATTGTTCAATAATAAATCATTATCTAACGTTAACTCTCCCAAGTCATTGACATTGTTAAGACAATCAAATGAAGCGGAGTTTTCACTAGATAGAGATAAAATAGGACCTAGATCTTCAGCTGAGGTTAATGTTATATTTTTACTCTCGAAGCTCTCATTACAATTTTGTACTTCATTATTCCCTTGGTCCTTTCTTGTTTGGAGACTTTGATCATTATCTTCAGTTATATTCTTCTCGATTGGCTTAACCAATAAATCATCGTCAAGATTGTTGAGGTTAAAGAATTTTTGATCTAATGAGAAATTATTAATAATATCTCTTGCACATTGCTCATCGGACAATTCTTCTTCTTTAATTCTAATTGGACTTGAGACAACACTTGATTTTTTTCTTTCAAAACTGTTCTTTTGCATTTGGTTGTAAAGAACCCCATTAGTATTTCCAGCTGATTGACACTTTCTCTTGGTCACTTTTCCATTACTCTTTTTAGGAGTTGCCAGTAAACTTGAAGAAGAGGAAGCATGGAGTTGGTTTTTGATATTATTGGTCTTTAAGCTATTATAAGTATAAGGGCTTGAAGAGAGATCGTGTAACTCTTCAGATGGTGGGAAAGATTCAAAGCATGGTGACTCCAAGGATGTAGTATCCAAAGCATATTTATTGGATCCATCTGAAGGATCTGTTTCATTGAATGCCTCTGGTAAACTTGGTGCTGTGTTAGTGAAGTTTCCTGTGTTCATTCCATTTGTAACAGGAGCAAAATTGAATTCTTGATTAAAATTTGGAATTTCGTCGCTGACATTATTGATAGATAAGAAACTGAAAATATCCCTCAAATTTAAAAGAGTATCGAATGCAACTTTGATTCTACCATTCATTACCAGACTTCTTTGTTTTCTGACTTCGTTATTTAGCCTAGTTTTTTTATTATGAGAACTTTCCTGATACACCGTAGAGGAGCCGTCGCAATCTGGTGACTGTTTTGATCTCTCTAGCTTTGATTTTTTGAATTCTTTTGATTTCGTTGGATCAATGAAATATTCAGTGTCAAATATAGTTTGAATATTATTATTTATTAAGTTAACGTTTACCGTATTTTCAAAAGTGTTGAGTCTCACCAATGTAATAAAATTTTTATACACTTGGGAGATGTCACTCTTAAAGCATTCAACAACATGGAAAAAATTTAGCTCAGTGACATAATCAATTGGATAAAATAAGAAACTTTTGATTTCATCAATGGCTGTTGAAGAACTGGCAAGGTATCGAAGTTTTAGATCGTTCATCTTCAACTTATAATCGTTTATTAGTTTTTCATTTAGTTTAATAAAATCGACACATAATTGACCATATTCTCTAATTGTTACCCCTGTGACAGTTTTGAAGACCCTATGGAAATGCCAAGGTGTAATTCCAACTAAGAACCCTAATTCCCTGAAACCTATTATATAACCTTTTTTTATACAATTCTTGACGCCATCAAATGAAGATAAAAATTCATCATCATAATTTTCATTTGTTTCATTCGTTGAATTTCTGCTTGAACTTGAATGACTATTTTTACCCTTAAGTTTCCTAGATTTTGATTTTGATTTTTGATCTTCATCAATTCCATTTTGGACATTAGTTCTTGAATGCTTATTATTATCCTCGGTGATATTTTCATCAGTTTCCAAGTAGAGATAGGAATTCAAAGCACTGAAAGCAATAAAAAAACAAGCAATTTCCACTCTGTCTAGATTTTCATAATCTAATTCAGTAATTAATCTATTCTTATAATAGTTAATTTTGGCATTATTAATTGGCGCTCTCTTTTTATTATAAATTGTATTGAAGTCATTTTTTGCATTTGTAGGTATAGAAGGATTTAATTGTTGTATCTCATCACACATATTTGTTGGCAGATAATATAATTTTGATTTATTTCTTCTGATTGTAGTTCCGGTAAAATCAATAAACTGACTTTTCAAGCTGGCATAATTACAAGAGGGCACCTCTTGGCATAATTGTGGTTTAAATGAAATAGCTTCATTAATATAAAGCGTCAATAATGAATTCAATTCCAAAGAAATATTTCTCAATTGCGCTAAATATCTGTTTTCCTGTTTATAGTTAGATATAGCTGAGTATACATAACTATTGTTTTGTAAATTTTGAAAATTTTGTTGAACCTCATTATTTAATTCGACTCCCACTTCGGGGTTTAACTCTTGGTGAGATGGGACGATTGGTTGGATAATTGTTTGACTCAATGCCATATTTGTTTTATTAATCTGTAGAATTAGTAGCGAAACAATAATATTTAGCAAATGACAGGGTTTTAAAAATATTATTTTATTACAGTTGATATATCAAAACGTTAAATTAAATTAAGATGACAGTTCAATAATTAACAAAAATGTTAATTATTAACCAAACTGAAATTTAGAACAAAGTGTTCTAATTTATTATACTGTTTTTTATAAAACTTTTTGGTTTTGGTTTACCAGCAATAAATCTTGTGTTAAGAATAAAACCAGATAATTATTATAGATGTCAGAAAATAAAAAAGATCAAATTTAAAAAAAAGAAAAGATCAAAGGTTAGTTATAGTAAATGATATTTGGAAGTATAATAGAGAGTTTACTTCCTGAACCTGTAGTATAGAAGGGGTATTATTAATGATAACGAATGCTTTGATAGTCAAAGTATTTGAAGTCAAACAAAGGTCGAATAACACAAAGAAACCTTCAACACAAAATTAGAGTTAACTAGTTAATATGAACGACAGTAATTAAAAAAGAACAATATAAAAGCGACTGGATATTTTTATTTCGATTAGTATATATAAAGTTTGAACGACAAAAAAAATTGGAAAATTAACTAGGAAAATATTTTTAGAGAAGAGGTATAAAAATATTCAGATTGGAGAGATAATATTTCTTTATATATATTAAATAATAGAAAGATATCTCAAGAAATTACGTTTCAAATTCTTTTTGAAAACCCTGTTTTAAAAGTTTTCTTTCTGTCCCTGATTTCTAACCCTTTAAATTAGACTTTAAACTCAACTATTCTTCCGACTATAATGCAGATAGTGTGATTTAAGAGAAGGTAAATAAAAAGGGTAAAGAGGGAGAAACAATATATTAGAATTTTTTAGATACTTGAATAAACTAAAAATGGTCTACAATTAAAATATCCTCTTGCCATGGGTATTTCATGGTTACTATGAGAGATAAAAGCCGAGATAGGGAAATGAGTTTAGGTACCTATAACCAGTAAATTAAAATTACGTCATTGGATTTCCACAGTATGGTAAGATCGTATTAATATTTTAGTAAAGACTAGTATTTTATCCAAATAATGAATTACCATAAAGTTCTTTGAACTTTGCTAAAATTTTGAATAATGTCTATACCGATTTTCCTTTGCTGTTTGCCATTTATTCCCTCCCATCATAATGTTATCCCTTTGTCTAGATCATAATAGGGACAATCTTAACTATGGAAACAAAAATAATTGTAAATTGTAAATTAATAATGCCTAAATTTTGGAGCATCTTGAATGAGATCATCCAAAAAGGGTCTTTGCTTTTACTTGAAAATTATTAAGGATATTAAAATCATTGGCAAGTTTTACAATTTAATCATTCCTTAGGATTCATGACAGAATAACAAATAAGCTAACTAAAGCCATACTGGGACCCAGAAATATAAATTTTAATTCAAACTAATTTGCTTTAAACAAGAAATAATTCAAGTTTGCAATTATATTTGTGACGCATTTTTTTGTATTGATGAAATTATTTGCTATTCGGGTTTTAAATGTTTCACAGTCTTGGCAATTAACCAATAAGGAAAACCATCTAAGAAATTAATAGCAACAACTTAAGAAATGAATTGATTAGAATTTCGACTAAAGTAATTATGTTTTTTTCTTAAAAAAAAAGACCCTGAAATATTAAACACATATAGAAATAATTTTGTACTTGTTTAGTGAACAAGCTATGTTACATATGTTTAAAAATAAATGCGCAAGCCCGGAATCGAACCGGGGGCCCAACGATGGCAACGTTGGATTTTACCACTAAACCACTTGCGCTTAACCTGTTGTTTTAATCAGGTTTTTACATTGATCTATTATTTAGTAATATCACAAAACATTGTGTATTGTTTGATCCGGAATATTGAATATCAATGTATTAAGTATTTATCTAGGGAAACAAGCCGTAGAAGTAAATACTTAAGGTTACTAGTTATAAGCTCTATGAGGTTAATTAACTATTATAATAACTATACAGTAGTATTAAATATATAAGGATTTCTATGGTCTTCTGTTTAATAACAAAAGTGTATATCTTTACTTCAGGAACTATGCCCTTTATATACGTCATGTCAGTTATCTATTAGCGTCATTCCTTTTAACAATCATGACAGATCCTCTTTCCTTATTCCTGTCATCTTGTACTAACGTGGAATCAATACAATATCGGCGGCTTCAAGGAAGGTTTCGGTTAAGTCAATTGAAAACCTTGTCATTTATAATATCTTCTAGTGTCTTGATGTAATATTTTCGTTCCTGATCGTTGTAGACTCTAGTGTACTCTGCTGCCGTTCGGATAGCTGAGCCTTGCTCTGCATAAGCCGGTCTTAGCTTTGTACTATGGTTAGTATATTTGCTTTCCTTTCCGTTTTTGGTTTTAATCTTATATGTGTGGTTTCCAACTTGTTGTGAAATTGTATAGGGACCATCCCATGTGGGTTCATGTTTCTTATTCTTCTGTCGTAGTCGATAAACAGGGTCTCCGACTATGTATTGCACGTCGTTTTGTGTATCTGTTCTTACTTTAGATAACATTTCACGAACTTTGGACCGTTCATCTTTTGTAATCTTTCGAGCATCATGTAACAACTTATGACCGAATATTGCTAAGTTGACTTGTTCTTCTTCTTGGAAATGTTCTGCAGTGTTCGGTCTTTTATTCCATTGTCTTTCTTGCCGAGGTGCCCAAGGGTATTTTTTGTAATCGATATGAGCAGTTTTAGCAAATGCAATTTTCACAGGTGCATAGCCATAAACCATTTTAGTATAATAAACTATGTTCGTTGCGTTATACAAATTAGCAGGCCGAGTGATCCAATCAGGTCTAAGGGGATGAAAACTTTTTAACACTCTTATCGTCCTTCCGCTTGCTGGTTCCCCTGGAATAAACCCGAGCTTTGAAAAATTCAAAGGAGCCGTTTACCTTGGGTCGACATTTCGATCTAAGTGTGGCATTACCGGAAGAGGGCCTAGGTTCCCAAAATAGGGTATTTGGAAACATTCGTGAGGGCTTAAATGGGAGAATAGGGTTTTATTGGAGGGTGAGTAAACTCGGGATTAAAGTTGAAATCCCGGGGCGAGTCCCAAAGAGACGCCGGAGAGGGGTGTTTACTTGTGTGCCGGGTGCTCAGAGGGATACCATTGTTTTATACTTAAAATGGTCG
>NW_001834537.1:0-19430 GCF_000150035.1 Vanderwaltozyma polyspora DSM 70294
CGTAGACATAGAAAAGTAAGAGGAGCCATTCAAATTTAAACCTAACCCGTTTTGGCCCTCTTTAAGGGTTTTAAGACCCTTGGGAGGGTTCCCAGATTAATTACGTGTTTGTTAAGATTCTGCCTTCAACTTAAGTAAGTATGTATTCATGCAAAAAACATAAATTTTTGGAAAATAAGTGGGGGCGATCTAGGCATATTTCAAGTTTTTCACTGAAATTAATAAAATTCAAGGATGGTATTCTAGGCAAGGTTCTCGAACAGGGAAGAAATCTTAAATCTGAATAATCTTTTTTTTTTTTTTTTCGAATGGTTTAGTTAATCGATTTCAATAGAAGGGAAAGGCTTGGGAAAGAAAACTGAATTAAAAATCCTTTGAGCTTCAAGAATCTCTATCCCTAGATGTATGCCAAATAAGGATTTTTTTTCAGTTTTATAACAGTAGAAGCAAACAAACAAAAAAAAAATTATTTCAAACTAACAAACCCTTCCTTGCTGCTTCTTCTTGAATTATGAAAAATCATTACTATCACAATTCTTTACAGCAGATTCTGCAACTAGTGAAGAGCGAGATAGAGAGAGAGAGATAGTTCCCATCTCTCTATTTTCTTACCAAATCATATAATACCATGGTTGATGTCAACTTGATTTCATTGCAATTGATTTCATCTTGGTTATACCATAGACAAACTTGGAATCAGAGGCGTTCTCTTAGTGCAGTCCCTCAGAGCTGACTTGAGTTGAGTTGGCTTGGTCTCTCTTCTCTGGTAATGTATATACTCACTTATTGTCTGAGATATATTCTTATTTGAGCTATATTCGGTATAAGGGTATAGAGTAGAGTATTTTGAGTTCGAATTGAGTGTTCTTGTCTCGTAAAAACTTTCTTCAAATATAATTGACTATTGAAATTGGTGTGGTGGTGCTATAGTTGAATGTCTTTTACCTTGAGTAGGTTAGTGTATGTGTGTGTGTTAGACCACTCTGAATGTTTTTTTTGATTCTTCTACGCATCTCCCTTGTTAATATTGGGCATTTTTCGTAGACTCTTGTTCTTGTTGCTTTTTGGTAGAGGTGCACATGGTATCACTGTAGGAATTTTTTTAAAGGATAGTTTAACGGAACAGGTAGGTTGGTAGTATACCATCTAATTTGATTCATAATGAACTGTTGAGGACTACGTAGTGGTTCTCGAGGCCAGGAATTGAATAACCTAATATATGGCTACCAATAGGTGCTACATTTAATACATTTTTTTTTTTTATTTCCAGCTTCCTTAAAATTGAACAAAAAAAATTTTCAAAGGGTATATAAAGAGACCAAATAATGTCATTGTGTTTTAAGAACAGACTTTTCCAATTGGTAATTAGATTTAATCGTTAATTTATTCCTTAATTTATTCCTTCTTATCCCTAAAGAAGTAGCGAACATTTCATTCGATACGAATTCAAACTGATTGATTTATTAAAGAATATATTTAAACCCTTCGGATCCCATTCAGAAGAGAATAATAATCAACGTAAAGTTTCCCCCCAACAGAATAAACCAGTCAAGAAGGAGGAACACCATCACCATAAAAAACAAGAACATAAAGAAAAACAAGTTACAGAAGAAGAAACCATGTCTCAAGGTACATTATATTTGAAGGACTTTCCAAGAGCTATCTTGCCAAGAGCTTTAGTCAACCATTACAAGATTAACGTTGATGTTGTTGCCGATGCTTCTGAAGATGCTGTCTTCAAGAAGGATTTCCCAATGGGTAGAGTTCCAACCTTTGTTGGTCCAAACGATTACATTTTACACGAAGTCATTGCCGTTAACCCATTCTTAGTTCATTTGACCAAGGATGAAAAGGTTATCAAGACTTTGTTGGGTGCTGACTACAAAGAAGAATGTCAAGTTTTGAAGTGGATCTCTCTATGTAACTCTGATTTCTTCATGACTGTTGCCGATATCTTTTACGAATACATTGATAGATTCCCATACCACCAAGACATTGTTGACCGTGGTTTGGTTCAAATTGATCAAATTACTGAAATGTTCGAAGCTGGTCTAAAGAAAAGCAAGTACTTGGTCAATGATCACATCACTTTAGCTGATTTATTCTGTATTACCGAATGGGCTTTCTGTTTACAACATTGTTTCGGCCCAGAATGGAGAGAAAAGCACCCATTGATTGTTAACTGGGTCTTAGATGTCATCAAGTCTCCAATCATCAAGGATGAATACAAGGATTTCACTTTGGCTGAAAAAACCTTTGAACCAACTAAGAAATAAGAATTCTAAGAATATAAATCCATTTTAGTTTCTAGAATATTGACGATACTAATGTCAACATAATTAATGTTAAATAACATTTTCAAATAATATATCTTTCTAATTTTAGTCTTTATTACTACCCTTCTGAGTACAACTCTTGTTCTACTTCGGAATAATATGGTCTCCCTTGTATAAATTTATCTTAGTTCAGAAGTTATAATTTGATTCTAACAGTAGCGGACTATTATGACCTGGTTTCTACTGGGTTTATAATAAGATAGCAGTTATGCTAATATTCTTTTCTAAGGATATTTTTTTTCTTGTAATTGAAAGTTTGCAGTATAATTAGACTCGATTTTCAATATATATAGATATATTATTGATTGCTAATACCAATATAATTCGAATGCAATCAATTAATATTAAAGCCATGTCTGGTACTCATTTAAACTAATTGATAATAAGAGTATGCCTCTCAATTTTCAATAAAAATTTCTTATTTTAATAAATTTTCCTTAAAAATATCCATGCAATAAATGATGTCTATTCACAATAGCATTGTTAAGTTTGATTGATATTTGGGGACCTTCAGGTCCATTGTGTTATTAAGACAATATCTAAATAGTGTTCATACATTTGCTGGGAATACCTTGTTTGTAAACCCATATTTTTTTTATCTGCAACTACAGGGCAAAAACGATATTAAGAATATATTTTTTATATTAAGTGCAATTGTTGAAATAAAGTGGCATGGGTGGTCACCATGATTACCGCCCTTTTCATATAAGATTTGCCTTATTCAGATAGTTGTTCGTAGGATCACTTGATCAGAGACAGCATTCATTGTCGTTACCTTAATAATGTAAATAATATAAATATAAAATAAATAATATAAATTTATAATTAATTGGAAATAGAAGTATATATACCTTATTTGAATTATATACACTATTTGAATTATATGCACTATTTGAATTATATACTTCAAGGAGATTCTCTAACTTTAGCACTATTTCTTTTTAATAGTTTAGTTTCATTTTTCTTAATATCGCTCCAACAGGGCTAACTATTAAAAAAAGGACAAAACGTAAAAACATACAAAAATTTATAAAAAAATCCTCCAAATAAGATCAAATAATTTAAACGAAACTATTTATATACAGTATTTAAATTGACTTAAATACATCTGTAAGATAATAACTACACCTTGAACAATCACGAGAATTTTATTAAGCAATTGTTCGAGAAATGGCTATTTTAAAGTATAGAAAAGCGTCAATTAGATCCTCTGGATTTGAAATAAGTAGTCATGGAATCTAAGAATCTCTTTTTATATTACCATACTAGAAAACTTAGGAATGTGATAAATTTATCTACACTTCTACCTTCTCTTCAGAATGACTTCGGAAAGCAAATAAAAAAAAAAAATTATGAATATATTCCTATATAAACTTGTCTATTATAATTAAATTATACATGCAAAAAATTCAATATATCCCTATGACCTAAATAAATATATATATATATTGGATGTTTAAATGCGCTATTCTTAGTTATTTTCTTCACCTGCATCTTCTTCAATATGTGAAGACTTTCTCTTATCACCAATCTTACTATCCTTTTCAGTTGATTCCTTTTCGGATGATTCCTTTTCGGATGATTCCTTTTCGGATGATTCCTTTTTAGATGATTCCTTTTTAGATGATTCCTTTTTAGATGATTCCTTTTCAGTTGATTCCTTTTCAGAGGATTCCTTTTCTGGAGGTTGAGTAAACCAAGGAATCTTACCTCTGTTGAAATCATTCAAAATTTGTTTGGCAATACCAGATTCGTCAGGTTCACCACCCTTCAATAATCTTCCTTGCTTTCTTGCTAATATTTCTAAAAATTCAGTGGCATCGTTCCATCCTGAGATTTCGTAAGTTCTTTCCAAATGTTTTACTTGACAACGCTTTAATACACCTGGAATATATTGTTCTGGACATGTAACATGTTCAACTCTGACAACACCTCTGAACAAAATATCTTCTTCGGAATCTTTTGAAGAAGGTGGGACAATACCAGGACAATCAATTAAGAAAATTCTCTTCATTAATGTAATGTATTGCCATACTTTAGTTTCACCAGGGATAGGTGCAACTTGACAGACTTTCTTTTTTCTTAATGTGTTGATGATGGATGACTTACCAGTATTTGGATAACCAATAAAACCAACTGAAATTTGCTTTCTATCACTATGCAATTGTGAAAACTGCCTTAGTAATTGGATTAACGAACCTTTACCAAATGAATTCGTTATAGAAGCGTGGAAAGCTAAAGTTGGACGGTCCTTAGATAAATGTTTAACCCATGCAGCCTATTCAAATGTATTAAATTTCATCGTTAGTATTAAATGTTAAAGAAATTTTTGACGCAAACGGTCAATAGGTTACGAGAATTAATAAATCGAGGTTATTATAAATGTTCGGTTTGTTTAGACATTTGGAATCTTATTAAAAAAAAAATAATTGTGACGTTCTATACTACGAGTACTTTGAATTAGTCTTAAAAAAAATTAAGATCAAAGACTCAACTCTGAAGATCGTCCTTACTCTAAAGAGGCGAAGGTATATCATCAAAACGACGATTGTCCTTCTGATTTCACTCATATTTCCTTCAAAACGAAAGAAGAGTAAAAGGCGAGTAATATTGATCTTCCAAAACTGTAACAGACGCATTTATGGATATTTTGCAAAAAAATGCAAGTAAATACCTCCTGACAAAGAGTTTTGGTGCTAAGATTAAAATCCAAATCAAACCGAATAGCAAATTTATTGCACAATAACCCCATTTATCTCAAACTAAAACCTATTAGAATTCACGTTAGTAAAAAAAAAATAAAAAATAAAAAGGAACATACCGCTACCCATGTAGGAACTAAATCACATTTGTTCAATACATATATTAAATGTTTATGTGGTGTTTCTTTCTTCATATATTCTTCAACAGAAAGACAACGTGTACCAATTGGATCTCTAGCATCTAAGACATGAATAACGACATCGGAAGAATCAATAACTTTATACAATTCATTCCAAATACGCTTTGATTGACCTTTGCTAAAAATATGTTCTTTAGCAGCTTGGGTCCAACCATCTTCATCTTCAGCTTGATTACCCATTAAACCAAGAGTTGTATTTAATTCTTGTTTTTCTTCGTAGCTCTTATTATCTACTTCAGAATTTTTCACAAGATCTTCCAAACTAGATTGTGCAATTCTTGGTTTCTTTCTTTTAGATTTTGGACCAAAAGTGTGCTCAAAACTTTCAGTATCCAATATTTTTGCATTTGGTGACTCTGTAGTATCTTTTTCTTCCAATAAAGACATTGGCAATTTATTTCTTCTTAATAAAACTTGATAAGTGTCCTTTTGTGTTTCACCTAAAGCATCTCTGAAATGTTGCAAAGCATCTTGAGAAATAACTCTAGTATTACCAAACCAACGACGATCTGGTTGAACTCTAGCATCTGGTATAGCAGAATCTTGTAGTGGAGCAGATCGTATTATATCACCTTTAGCATTACGAATGGCAGTACCACCTTTATACATATTCAAAAATTCAACTTTCTTAGCATCTCTGTAAAAATTTTCACCTTTAACTCTTAAGTTACCATCTCTGGTATCATTTTGACGAACACGTCTTTGTCTTTCTTTCTTAGCTGTACCCATTTTTAAAAGAATGTTCTCTAGTACCTTTGATAACTATCTAAAAAGATACAGATGACACTAGAATCTTTAGATATTGAAATAGGAACAATTTCAGAACTATTGGTAATGATAGATAGAGTATGAAAAAACTAAATGATATTTATAACTATATTTCGAACCAACATGTTAGCACAATTGAACATAGTTAAAAATTTTTCATCTCATCTCATCTCATCTCATCTTCATCGCATCTCATCGCATCGCATCGCTTTAGTAAAATTGATGTGAAAATTTTTTTTCAAAATTTCTGATGAGAAGAGAAAATAATTGTATACGTCCACAAAAGACGAGAGGGTAACTGTTAGATATCTGAGATTAAGATCATAGGGTAACTTGTCCAGATAGCGGTTGTTTTAACGTTACTACAATTTGAAGGTCAATTGATTAAACTATCATTGTCCTTATACTATTTCTATGAAAGACTAGCAATTGTTAACTTGAAAATGAGACTAATATAGGGGAAAGCCTTCCAGAATCCCATTCTGAGATGTTAAGACAACATATATATATATATCTGATTAAAACTGAAAGTTATATCTGTCTAAATAATGCAAGGATACAACCTATTAATCTATTAATGTACATTGTATATATACATTACTTGCACTTATTGATATGGTCAATTTATGTGATATTATTTAATATACAATTAGAATATTAAGGTCAAGGTCACATTCTCTTTTTCTTTGAAGTTATGATGAATTTCCAAAGTTGTCCATTAAACTGGAAAGCGAGAAACACACGTGACTAGCTATTGAGGTATCTCTCAGACAATGGTCCAAGTCACTCAGATAATACGACTCTTAAACGGTTTTAACTATCTGGGTCTAGGATTAATTCAGTGATTCTACTAGTATCTTTTTTTATTTACCAAGGGACTAGAACTTAATCATTAAATGTAAATATATGACTATCTATATATATATTTAAATCAATTCTATTAGCAATAAATTTGAACGAGCGATGATACATCAATAATATAAAGGAAATCAACAGTATGTTATCCTTCAATTACCAAAGCAATAAAACTTTGTAGTATAATTTGAATAATTTTCTAATATATCTTCTCAGCAATAAAAATGTGATATGAATTTAATGACATTGGAATAGACAGTGTGATTTTTCCATGTACCTTGGATTTCAAGACTCTATGTCATTGTAATACTAGATTTCTTAAATAGTTATATAATTATTAATTAATTTTTAAAAATCTAGAAATAACCATTCGAGCACCAGTAATTTATTACTATACTATACATTAATTTGGAAATTGTTTGTTGTTTGTTGTAGTGCATGCAAAAAGTATTGTGTTATCAAATTATAAAACACAACAGAGAAATTTCCTTTTAATTTGTTACAATAAATCTGTTAGTACATTATCAATGTTTTTAGATTTTTCTTGTTTAATTCTCTTTGGTGCATCAGCTCTATTAGTCGCTACCTTATGCTGTTTAAAATTTCTTCTTGGATTGTTATCTTCTTCATTATCTTCAATATTTCTCTTTTGTTTAGACATTTTGATGTTTGCAATCATTTTACTTTTTTCAACGTTTCTTATGAATTCTGCATTTAACTTATTAGCTTGGGCAATCTCCAAGTCCAATTTAGATTGTCTAATATCATTTTCTCTAGCAATTTGCTCTGTCAAATCAGCCCATTTAAATCCTGGCAAATATTTTACATTCAGAATATCATCATGATAAAAAGTACCTTTTTTCCCACCTATAATGTTACCATTGAGAGTCTCTGCACATAATTTTGCATCTCTTTTTCTTATAAATTCAGCCCATCCTTCTTCATACATATTTTTCTTATTACCACCATGTTGTACTCTTAATTTATGTTTTTGAGTATCTTCCCTTTTCAAAAATAGACGATCAAGTTCACCAAACCTAGATAAAATTTGTCTCATCTTTGCAGGTTTCATATATGGTGGAATACTAGATAAGTACACAACTCCTGTTTTGTGATTCTTTTTATCTGCTCTAACTTTACTAATTTTAGCTAATCTTTTATTCAATGCTTTCGCCTTATCTATAGTAGAATGATCAACCATAACATCATTTTCCTCTATTTCTTCATCACCTTTATCATCTTTTGGATCGAGATCAGATCCTTTCACTTCCTCTTCGTTGTTGTTTGTTTCATCATCTGAGTTTTCGTCTTCATCATTCTTTTCGAATACTGGGTTAATGATAGATTTCTTTGATTTTAAAAGAACTTGATTGGTATCCTCTTCATCGGAGGAAAAATCATTAAAATCACTATTATCACTACTCATATCGATATATTTGATCCCAAGTAGTTACAATACACCATCAATTAACCAAATCTTTTTCAAACACACATTTAAGTACATATTTTCTATAAGCTCATCGATTTTTTTTTCACTAAATATTTTTTTTTCTTATTTCATGTATGTGAGAAAGCCGATATTGAATAAAGTTTCAGTATACAGACAAACAGACAGGACAATGAAATATATAGAAGAATTTAGTTACTTTTGAAAGCTAATCTTGATGTAATTTTTAACATTGTTTTATCAATTGACCTAATATCTTAATTTTTGTGGGTAAGCCAACTGACATCCAAAAAAGGGTTTCGAAACGATATCATTTTTACAATGTCACAAGAGTGATAGACTACGCTGTCATCTCGTATTTCACCGATTTTTATTAATTAAAAATATATATCAATAAGATATGGCAAACGTTCTAATTTTAAAGAATTATATAATATTTGAAAATGAAGCAAAGAAATATAACATAACAGAATGCAGTTGTGAATAATTGTTGCACTTTGATTGGGTTGAGAATTTATAAGTATCATATTAAGCATAGGACATATTTTATTTTACTAATGTCGTTAATAAACAATGCCACGTCTTTGAAGATTAAATTAAATTATATTGATTTTTTTATCTTAGTAAATTATCTTGCTAAAATCTTAAAATCAATAAAAAAATATTTCATAACTCTATTCATAAAGGGTTATTTTTTATTCTAGTTTTGTAATATTTTAGAAATATAACGAATCAATTAATAATCATCTTAACAAAACTACTATTCAAATCAATGGCATACTAGACCAAATAATCTAAAAATAGCTTGACCATCTATCTCTCTTCTATTTTAAAAAGGAAGATATCTGTAATCTTTCAACCAACATCACTGCCTTTCATTTTAGATCCACTAAAAATCCAGTTATTAGTTTATCGATGTCTACAATATGAAGCAGTTCTTGCAACAAAATGAAAAATGGCAACAAGTATCAAGACAATTTGAAATATAATTTAATTGTGATGTTCTTTTGTTTCTACTCATTTAAGAAGAAGAGGAGTTTTTTAAGCATAATTACATTTCTTGAAATTTGATTAAATGCATTCATTAATAACTAAGATTATTTTATAATATATATTTTTAGATCAAGAATACTGAATCTTCTCTACGGTTGTAGCACCCATTTGAAAGTAGAGTAACCTAGTTTTGATAGATAACTAATCTCTTTTGTTGTTGGCACCATCTAATATATTGATCATCCCTGTTTATGCTCAAATATTTTAGCCTAACTTTGATTTAGAATTTATTTTATCCCTTAATCACAAGAAGTTTGAATGGTGAAACTATATTGCTACCTTAATAGGAGTTCAATTGTTTCTCTTATCACTCCAGATTTCACGTATAAAGTATTATAAAAGTTATATAAAATGGTAAAATGAGTATTATATAATATCGCCATAGTTTATATTACACCGAAATTTCGATAGGGCACAGATCATATCTCAAAAACAATATTTAATTTACACACATGGCCAGCGATTAAAATATTTTATTAAATATCCACAATGGATAGTATCCCTGATATCCCTTTCTTTTTCTTTCGTTTATTGCTTCATAATAGGTAATTTCCTATTGAGTAACAATGGAAAGGTCGGTCTTGGATATTCAAGATCAAAAGTGTAAATACATTTTTAAAACAGACTATGGTGCATCGTATTAATTTATCTTGATTATTATCTGCTGAAAATTAATGCTATCTATGTAAAGAATTAAATAATATAGTTAGAAACTCGATAATAATATGATAAACTTAATGATGTTGTAAGCGACAACGACAAAAAACGATCAAAAAAGTAATATATAAATGCTCTTTGAGTTGCCTTCATTTCAAAAACGTGAAGTATATTTAGTTGATTTATGCATAATTGAATATAATCACAGGGTTCACCTAAAAATAATATCCATTTAGTATTCACTTATATTCTTAGAAAATGCAATTTTCAATAAAAACTACATTATATTAATTAGAGCAAATCTGTTTTACATAAAATTTCTAATGAAGTATACAAACAGTATAACTTCATTTAATCTTTCTCATTGCCTCTAGGGCATAACAATCTCTAATTAGAGCTAACTACATAAAATAGAAGAAATCTGCGAGAGTATGTATGCTATCCTGCTTTGTAAAAAAAAGCATCACTTTTGGTATTAAAAATATTCCAAGAAGAAAAAGTTGGAAAGCAATAAGAGAGAAGTATTAAAAAAATATAAAAAAATGGAAATGCTGTCAAAAAATATTCAGAAATTTCTAATAATTAGAACATATTGGAACTTTTATGATTATTTGCCAAGAGGTTGATGGTTATGTAGGGAACAATTTCTGGTTGGAAATCTAAGATACAATGATTAATTAGAGAGAATAAGAAGCAAGCAAGCATCAATATAGTACAGGCGATGTTAGTGCAACATTTTATACAGTATTGTCATTAGTAATGCAGTCTATTAATGCTATTCAATTGAAAATTGGAAAAGAAAAAATGCAATATGGAAATGGAAATAAATGAAGCTTTCCGAATCTTCTAGGCTTATTACTATGAAGCAGATGGAAGGTATATAGGATCCCAGAATTATTATAACTTTCGGATATTCCGCTCCGTATCTATATCACTCTACCAAGTTATCGACTCCGTCAGGACAAATAGAGGGAAGAAAGATAGTTTTTTAAAATTAGATTCACTATTTTTATCTCTTGCATGTCTTATCAAGATGAATAAATCCCTTGGATTAAGATGGATATTATGTGGTTCCGGAAATTAATTGTTAGAAGATTCTTTGGCCTTTTCTTTGAAATTTGAGAAATTTTACGAATTCCACTTTTGAATGTTCCTAAATTCGGAAGAGGAAAAAGAAGCCAGTTCTTGTTTTGAATTAAATTTATTTCTTGCATATAATTCTTACTAAAAAGGAAATGAAGAGAATTAATTTTTTTAAAAGCAACATCGAAACCGAAATCAACGCTATAATTATAATTATTTGTAGTTATTGAGTAAAGTAAGACCCAAAGCTTTAGAGCGAGTAGGCAAGTAAAGGTGGGAAGGAAGTAGAGAATCTCATTTCGTGTAAATACCATTTCCAGTAAAAAATACCTGTTTGTAGAGGTAGACAAGCATCGTTAACTATTATAGATACCCTTGAAAAAGAAAGAAAGAAATCACCCAAATGCAAATTTATTCGAATAAAGTTACAGGTGTTATTACATTGCATGTCTAGACATTTTTGTTTATATTTTTTTGTCCAATCACATGAGATAGAAAAATATAGTATGTGTTCTGTTGAACTTTTATTTGCCAATGGACAGAACAAACTTCTTTGTAAGAATCAATTATAATTTAACCTGTGTATTCAAATCAATGATGGAATTGAAATGAAACCAGGTATTTGCTATTGTAAAACTGTAATTTTAGATATCTTTTGGAATAGTTTAATTTAAATTCAAGAAATAACCAAAGTCAAGAAGCAGCCTGAACATACATTTTAATATTTTAAATAATACGAGTCTTTTCATCAGTAACCAGCTGTTTGATTGTAAAAAGCTAGCTAATATCTGATAATAAGCTCGATTTCAATTAGCTTCGTTAAATTAAACCTATGTTGCTGAAAATAATAAAATATCAAGAAAGCGAACTTTTCGATTAACTTAACTGCTGTCTTATCCTGCGGCCAAAATAACAGAAATACTTGCCGGTAGTTTCTCGTATTTAGGATGATCCCCATAACTAACCGACCTTAATTGCTTGTACGAATCATTGTTATAAATAATTAAAAGATTCTAACTAAAATTGTGAATTCAACTACAATATAAGAAATAACGATATTATTTTATTCAAAAGAAACGTGTCATTTTTCTTTTGATTTGAAAAATTATTTCCCAAACTATCTGTCCTTTTGTATTCGTCGTACTCGTACTTGCATTTGTCCTTGCATTTGTACTTGAATTTCCTTTCGGTTAAAAATAAAAAAAATGTTTCCACCAAATCAGATTTATTTTATTGTAAAAAACTACTGGTAAACCAAATTTACTACTAAAAGACTTGCATAAAGAAAGAAGGGCTTGTCTCATACAATAACCATAGTAGTACTTTAGAGGTTACATTTTAGAAGATTCCGTTTTAATTAATTTCTAATTATTGCTTGTATCTTGCTAAAATGACAAAAAAAAGGAAAATAGAGGTAAAAATTCTCTACCAAACTCATTTGAAAAATTTGGCAAAGGGTTAAAAGAAATATTCATAGATTTCTCAGAATGTAGCGTGTATCGACATAAATAGTTTCTATTGTGTAGGCATCTTTAATAACATTTAGACCAAAGTTCATGAATTAAAAGATGAAATTTTCAGTTTTTGTTTGCAGACCAATTGGATAGAATGAACAAATTCATTTGTCTCGGCAACATTAAAATTAGTGAGGGGGAAGAACAAGGTAGGGAGATAATTGGCATTATTATATTTACACATATCCGTGTGTAAATATCATGTTAAAAAGTACATCATGAGTTTGTTGCAGTATCTTCTGATTATTTTTCCATCTCTTTCCTTTTCATTGATCCCATTTTATTTAAAATCTTGGTGAAAAGAAGCGGTGAAACCGGTTGGAGGTAGTAATATGTTAATTTTGTTTTTTGGTAAGGCTACAGTTTAAATTTGGAAGAGAAGAAGTAGCAATGCTAGCAATAGATATCTTTAATAAGAATTTATTGATTGGTCTTGTTGAGTTTATCTAGAAGAGAGTAATACCTGTTTCCTTAACAAACATGATCACGGTTTTTCATTGTGATAAAATTTTTATTTATTTTAGATTTTTTAAATTTGGATTTATTGAATTATCTAATGAGACCACACAAAATAGTGTATCTGTGTGATTTTGATAGTCATTGACTAAAATTATCCTTTAAGAATTTAAAGTAGCTCTAACTGATTCTATGAAAAATTTTATTAAGAAAGTAGGAAGTACATGGCACTATTTTAGCTAGTCTTTGATAATTGAAGATGAACGAAAGTAAAAATGAAATTAAAAGAGGTAATGAAATTGAAAATATATATATATAGACTTAGATTCTTTTCAAGAGTCAAGTTCTATTGGTATTAGCTTTTATCAATTATAACAACTTAGTTTTAATTGGTTTAGAAAGTAAATTCTAAAGGAATCTTAGACCTATAGTCGTTAATTCAACCATATCTAGTGATCTAGTGAGATTATTGCATTTTGAAAGCACAATAAATCATATTATAGAAAAAAGATCTAGTCTCATTAATCGCTAAGTTGGACTATAAGAACAATATAACAATGCTTATAGTTCCTTCAAATTGGTTACACACATTTTGGTCAACTTTCCTGATATGGATTGTGATAGTACCTTTAGCGACATCTGTTTCTTTAACTTCATCTAGATTCTTGACACAAGATTTAACAGGAACTACATGGTCGACAATTTCTACACTCATTAAAACTGTTTCCGGAACAGACAACATAGAAACTACGGAAACTATTTACTATATTGCATTACCAAGTAATTTATTCTACTCTACATCAACAGTTATAGATTGGAAACAAACCACTGCACATACTATATCCACAAATTATAAAACTTATACAGGGACCGATGGATCTACAACCGTAGTGACCACTTATGTAGTTGGGACTTCTCCAGCTTTAGCATCTGCTAGATATACTACTTGGAGCAATTCATATACCTCTTGGTATTCTTCTATATTATCAATTAGTGATGGAACAACATATACAATAGTTGATATATATGTTCCTGTGTCGTCTGTAACTGCAACATCATATACCCAAGGTTTTGGTCAATCATCTTATACATATGGCAGTACTTCTACAAATGAAATTGGTCCAGATTATTACTATTATAAGAAGGACATAATCATAGTTAACTTACCATATATAACTGACGAGGTTACTTTAACCACAGTAGGTTCTTTCTCATTCTCGCAATGGTCGACGCTTTCTAGTGAAATGGTTACAACCACAGGTGCAGATGGTCTAACTACTATATCTACCGTATATTTAGTAGCTATTCCAACAAATCTTAATAATTTCAGAACGTCAACAGTGAAAACTTTGGGATCAGGAAATAAATCAACTACCTATTCAACCAAGACAACACTAATAAGTGATGGGAATGGAAATGTGACAACAGAAACTGTTTATTATGTAATGACACCATCAAGAATTTCAACATCAATTACATATTCAACTTGGTCCCTAGATCAAGTTTCAACTTATAGCACAAACGTGAAAACCATAACTTTTGCTAACTCGGAAGAAGTCACAGAACTTTTATATTATGTTTATACAACAAAAGAATATACAACATCCACTACATACATTTCAAACAGTATTTCAGCTGGAACCACTTTTAAAACAATTACAACTACGTTTTTAAACGATGCTAATAAGGATATAAACCAAATACTGTATTATGTTTATAGAGATGAAGTATCAACCAGCAATTCGAGTGACTCCGTTCATTCATTATTATCTTCTTCTGGTGTTGAATCTTCTTCTGGTATTGAATCCTCTTCAGTTGCTGTATCATCATCTGGTGTTGAAACCTCTTCAGTTGCTAGATCATCACCTGAGATTGTATTCTCTTCTGCTATCGAATCCTCTTCAGCTCCTAGATCATCATCCGCAGTTGAATCCACTTCTGCTGTCGAATCCTCTTCAGTAGCCGTCTCATCATCTGGTGTTGAATCCTCTTCTGCTGTCGAATCATCTTCAGTAGCTATCTCATCATCTGGTGTTGAATCCTCTTCTGCTGTCGAATCCTCTTCAGCCGCTAGATCATCATCTGGTGTTGAATCCTCTTCTGTTATCGAATCCTCTTCAGTAGCTGTCTCATCATCTGGTGTTGAATCCTCTTCTGCTGTCGAATCCTCTTCAGTAGCCGTCTCATCATCTGGTGTTGAATCCTCTTCTGCTGTCGAATCCTCTTCAGTAGCCGTCTCATCATCTGGTGTTGAATCCTCTTCTACTGTCGAATCATCTTCAGTAGCCGTCTCATCATCTGGTGTTGAATCCTCTTCTGCTGTCGAATCCTCTTCAGCCGCTAGATCATCATCTGGTGTTGAATCCTCTTCTGCTGTCGAATCTTCTTCAGTAGCTGTCTCATCATCTGGTGTTGAATCCTCTTCTGCTGTCGAATCCTCTTCAGTAGCCGTCTCATCATCTGGTGTTGAATCCTCTTCTGCTGTCGAATCATCTTCAGTAGCTATCTCATCATCTGGTGTTGAATCCTCTTCTGCTGTCGAATCCTCTTCAGCCGCTAGATCATCATCTGGTGTTGAATCCTCTTCTGTTATCGAATCCTCTTCAGTAGCTGTCTCATCATCTGGTGTTGAATCCTCTTCTGCTGTCGAATCCTCTTCAGTAGCCGTCTCATCATCTGGTGTTGAATCCACTTCTGCTGTCGAATCATCTTCAGTAGCTGTCTCATCATCTGGTGTTGAATCCTCTTCTGCTGTCGAATCATCTTCAGTAGGTGTCTCATCATCTGGTGTTGAATCTTCATCTGAATCATCTTTAGCTTCTAGATCTGCTTCTGCGTTTGGTTCTAGTACAGGATTTAGTAGTTACAGTGTAAGATCGTCAAGTGCTGTTGAATCTTCTTCTGTTGTCGAATCTTCTTCCGCTGTCGAATCCTCTTCTGCTGTCGAATCCTCTTCAGTAGCTGTCTCATCATCCGCTGTTGAATCCTCTTCTGCTGTCGAATCCTCTTCAGTAGCTGTCTCATCATCTGGTGTTGAATCCTCTTCTGCTGTCGAATCCTCTTCAGCCGCTAGATCATCATCTGGTGTTGAATCCTCTTCTGCTGTCGAATCCTCTTCAGTAGCTGTCTCATCATCTGGTGTTGAATCCTCTTCTGCTATCGAATCCTCTTCAGTAGCTGTCTCATCATCTGGTGTTGAATCTTCATCTGAATCATCTTTAGCTTCTAGATCGGCTTCTGCGTTTGGTTCTAGTACAGGATTTAGTAGTTACAGTGTAAGATCATCAAGTGCTGTTGAATCCTCTTCTGCTGTCGAATCCTCTTCAGTAGCTGTCTCATCATCTGGTGTTGAATCCTCTTCTGCTGTCGAATCCTCTTCAGTAGCTATCTCATCATCTGGTGTTGAATCCTCTTCTGCTGTCGAATCCTCTTCAGCCGCTAGATCATCATCTGGTGTTGAATCCTCTTCTGTTATCGAATCCTCTTCAGTAGCTGTCTCATCATCTGGTGTTGAATCCTCTTCTGCTGTCGAATCCTTTTCAGCCGCTAGATCATCATCTGGTGTTGAATCCTCTTCTGCTGTCTCATCATCTTCAGTAGCTGTCTCATCATCTGGTGTTGAATCCTCTTCTGCTGTCGAATCATCTTCAGTAGCTGTCTCATCATCTGGTGTTGAATCCTCTTCTGCTGTCGAATCCTCTTCAGTAGCCGTCTCATCATCTGGTGTTGAATCCTCTTCTGCTGTCGAATCCTCTTCAGTAGCCGTCTCATCATCTGGTGTTGAATCCTCTTCTGCTGTCGAATCTTCTTCAGTAGCTGTCTCATCATCTGGTGTTGAATCCTCTTCTGCTGTCGAATCCTCTTCAGTAGCCGTCTCATCATCTGGTGTTGAATCCTCTTCTGCTGTCGAATCATCTTCAGTAGCTGTCTCATCATCTGGTGTTGAATCCTCTTCTGCTGTCGAATCCTCTTCAGTAGCCGTCTCATCATCTGGTGTTGAATCCTCTTCTGCTGTCGAATCCTCTTCAGTAGCTATCTCATCATCTGGTGTTGAATCCTCTTCTGCTATCGAATCCTCTTCAGTAGCTGTCTCATCATCTGGTGTTGCATCTTCATCTGAATCATCTTTAGCTTCTAGATCGGCTTCTGCGTTTGGTTCTAGTACAGGATTTAGTAGTTACAGTGTAAGATCATCAAGTGCTGTTGAATCCTCTTCTGCTGTCGAATCCTCTTCAGTAGTTGTCTCATCATCTGGTGTTGAATCCTCTTCTGCTGTCGAATCCTCTTCAGTAGTTGTCTCATCATCTGGTGTTGAATCCTCTTCTGCTGTCGAATCCTCTTCAGTAGCCGTCTCATCATCTGGTGTTGAATCCTCTTCTGCTGTCGAATCCTCTTCAGTAGCCGTCTCATCATCTGGTGTTGAATCCTCTTCTACTGTCGAATCCTCTTCAGCCGCTAGATCATCATCTCGTGTTGAATCCTCTTCTGCTGTCGAATCCTCTTCAGTAGCTGTCTCATCATCTGGTGTTGAATCCTCTTCTGCTGTCGAATCTTCTTCAGTAGCTGTCTCATCATCTGGTGTTGAATCCTCTTCAGCTGTCGAATCATCTTCAGCCGCTAGATCATCATCTGGTGTTGAATCCTCTTCTGCTATCGAATCCTCTTCAGTAGCTGTCTCATCATCTGGTGTTGAATCCTCTTCTGCTGTCGAATCCTCTTCAGTAGCTGTCTCATCATCTGGTGTTGAATCCTCTTCTGCTGTCGAATCCTCTTCAGTAGCCGTCTCATCATCTGGTGTTGAATCCTCTTCTACTGTCGAATCCTCTTCAGTAGGTGTCTCATCATCTGGTGTTGAATCCTCTTCTACTGTCGAATCCTCTTCAGTAGCTATCTCATCATCTGGTGTTGAATCCTCTTCTGCTGTCGAATCTTCTTCAGTAGCTGTCTCATCATCTGGTGTTGAATCCTCTTCTGCTGTCGAATCCTCTTCAGTAGCCGTCTCATCATCTGGTGTTGAATCCTCTTCTGCTGTCGAATCCTCTTCAGTAGCTGTCTCATCATCTGGTGTTGAATCCTCTTCTGCTGTCGAATCCTCTTCAGTAGCCGTCTCATCATCTGGTGTTGAATCTTCATCTGAATCATCTTTAGCTTCTAGATCTGCTTCTGCGTTTGGTTCTAGTACAGGATTTAGTAGTTACAGTCTAAGATCGTCAAGTGCTGTTGAATCTTCTTCTGTTGTCGAATCTTCTTCCGCTGTCGAATCTTCTTCAGTAGCTGTCTCATCATCTGGTGTCGAATCCTCTTCTGGTGTCGAATCCTCTTCAGTAGCCGTCTCATCATCTGGTGTTGAATCCTCTTCTGCTGTCGAATCATCTTCAGTAGCTGTCTCATCATCTGGTGTTGAATCCTCTTCTGCTGTCGAATCCTCTTCAGTAGCCGTCTCTTCATCTGGTGTTGAATCCTCTTCTGCTGTCGAATCCTCTTCAGTAGCTGTCTCATCATCTGGTGTTGAATCCTCTTCTGCTGTCGAATCCTCTTCAGTAGCCGTCTCTTCATCTGGTGTTGAATCCTCTTCTGCTGTCGAATCCTCTTCAGTAGCTGTCTCATCATCCGCTGTTGAATCCTCTTCTGCTGTCGAATCCTCTTCAGCCGCTGTCTCATCATCTGGTGTTGAATCCTCTTCTGCTGTCGAATCCTCTTCAGCCGCTGTCTCATCATCTGGTGTTGAATCCTCTTCTGCTGTCGAATCCTCTTCCGCTGTTGAATCCTCTTCTGCTGTCGAATCTTCTTCAGTAGCTGTCTCATCATCTGGTGTTGAATCCTCTTCTGCTGTCGAATCCTCTTCAGTAGCCGTCTCATCATCTGGTGTTGAATCCTCTTCTGCTGTCGAATCCTCTTCAGTAGCTGTCTCATCATCTGGTGTTGAATCCTCTTCTGCTATCGAATCCTCTTCAGTAGCTGTCTCATCATCTGGTGTTGAATCTTCATCTGAATCATCTTTAGCTTCTAGATCGGCTTCTGCGTTTGGTTCTAGTACAGGATTTAGTAGTTACAGTGTAAGATCATCAAGTGCTGTTGAATCCTCTTCTGCTGTCGAATCCTCTTCAGTAGTTGTCTCATCATCTGGTGTTGAATCCTCTTCTGCTGTCGAATCCTCTTCAGTAGCCGTCTCATCATCTGGTGTTGAATCCTCTTCTGCTGTCGAATCCTCTTCCGCTGTTGAATCCTCTTCTGCTGTCGAATCTTCTTCAGTAGCTGTCTCATCATCTGGTGTTGAATCCTCTTCTGCTGTCGAATCCTCTTCAGTAGCTAGATCATCATCTGGTGTTGAATCCTCTTCTGCTGTCGAATCATCTTCA